>NC_134826.1:5854987-6154987 GCF_004210375.1 Tachypleus tridentatus | reverse complement strand
ATTATCACAGCTGACATAGCAAATAAGTTTCCCGTACTCAAAAGAAATTTCAACTTATTTATCATTAAGCATATTTATATTTGTTCAACTCATTAGTTCTTCACACTTTAATACATCACCTCTTTTGTACTACCACTAACACAAGCATGCATATAATGAACTGCTATTATGTAAAAATGTGACTTCATAAGGGTACCTAAAAGGCAAACAAACAAAACCCCAATATAAATTGATTACCCAAATATCTTAAAACCTGTGCATTTCAGGGGAGCAACATTGATGTCACTAAATATTCAGTGTTCAGACACTCTGTGATGTCATTAAATATTCAGTGTTCAGACACTCTGTAATGATACTAAATATTCAGTGTTCAGACACTCTGTGATGGTACTAAATATTCAGTGTTCAGACACTCTGTGATGGTACTAAATATTCAGTGTTCAGACACTCTGTGATGATACTAAATATTCAGTGTTCAGACACTCTGTGATGATACTAAATATTCAGTGTTTAGACACTGTGATGGTACTAAATATTCAGTGTTCAGACACTCTCTGATGATACTAAATATTCAGTGTTTAGACACTCTCTGATGATACTAAATATTCAGTGTTTAGACACTCTCTGATGATACTAAATTTCAATGTTCATCACTCTATGATGATACTAAAAATTCAGTGTTCAGACACTCTGTGATGATACTAAATATTCAGTGTTTAGACACTGTGATGATACTAAATATTCAGTTTAGACACTCTATGATGATACTAAATATTCAGTGTTCAGATACTCTGTGATGGTACTAAATATTCAGTGTTCAGACACTCTGTGATGATACTAAATATTCAGTGTTCAGACACTCTGTGATGATACTAAATATTCAGTGTTTAGACACTGTGATGGTACTAAATATTCAGTGTTCAGACACTCTCTGATGATACTAAATATTCAGTGTTTAGACACTCTCTGATGATACTAAATATTCAGTGTTTAGACACTCTCTGATGATACTAAATTTCAATGTTCATCACTCTATGATGATACTAAAAATTCAGTGTTCAGACACTCTGTGATGATACTAAATATTCAGTGTTTAGACACTGTGATGATACTAAATATTCAGTTTAGACACTCTATGATGATACTAAATATTCAGTGTTCAGATACTCTGTGATGGTACTAAATATTCAGTGTTCAGACACTCTGTGATGATACTAAATATTCAGTGTTCAGACACTCTGTGATGATACTAAATATTCAGTGTTTAGACACTGTGATGGTACTAAATATTCAGTGTTCAGACACTCTCTGATGATACTAAATATTCAGTGTTTAGACACTCTCTGATGATACTAAATATTCAGTGTTTAGACACTCTCTGATGATACTAAATTTCAATGTTCATCACTCTATGATGATACTAAAAATTCAGTGTTCAGACACTCTGTGATGATACTAAATATTCAGTGTTTAGACACTGTGATGATACTAAATATTCAGTTTAGACACTCTATGATGATACTAAATATTCAGTGTTCAGATACTCTGTGATGATACTAAATATTCAGTGTTCAGACACTCTGTGATGATACTAAATATTCAGTGTTTAGACACTGTGATGATACTAAATATTCAGTGTTTAGACACTCTGTGATGATACTAAATATTCACTGTTCAGACACTCTGTGATGATACTAAATATTCAGTGTTCAGACACTCTGTGATGATACTAAATATTCAGTGTTCAGACACTCTGTGATGATACTAAATATTCAGTGTTCAGACACTTTGTGATGATACTAAATATTCAGTGTTCAGACACTTTGTGATGATACTAAATATTCAGTTTAGACACTCTATGATGATACTAAATATTCAGTGTTCAGACACTCTGTGATGATACTAAATATTCAGTGTTCAGACACTCTGTGATGATACTAAATATTCAGTGTTTAGACACTGTGATGATACTAAATATTCACTGTTCAGACACTCTGTGATGATACTAAATATTCACTGTTCAGACACTCTGTGATGATACTAAATATTCACTGTTCAGACACTCTGTGATGATACTAAATATTCAGTGTTCAGACACTCTGTGATGATACTAACTTCACTTACCATATTTGTAGTTTTATCTTTTTCCCATCCAACTCTATAGTTCGAATTTTGAAGTCTATGCCTGTTTTGGAAGAAACAAATGAGTACTGAAGCCAGGAACTGTGAACAAAATATGTCCTTAACATTTGTCTAACTTAATCTAAAGATAATAGTTAAACAAACTTCACTGTATTCAGAAACCTTGTGTAAGAATAACACTGAGTCAACAGTTGTACTTGAGATTATTTACAAACATCAAATTAAAACACAAACACAGAACAAAGATCACATAACCTAAAGTGCTCACTTTGGAACTACACTATTACTTGACTTCAATTCCTATACTTTATAAACAAGACTGTATTTTAATACCACAAGGAACAGGAAATAAAAAAATGGACAATGGTAAATAAAGCATCACTACAGTACCATGGTAGAAGTTACAGGAAAAATTACACAACTAACTACAAGTAAACCTCTTCAAAGTTTGTAAATACACTTACAGTACTTTGAAAAATTATTTGGGAAGGTATTACTGGTGGTTTTTATTTGTTACTGTGTTTCATCTTAAAGTCTAAAAGTTACTCTCGACACAACTAAGTTTTGTGGAATATATTTCACGTAATATTATCAGGAAATGATGAAGAAGGTACCATGAAGGTTTGTGACATTGTAGATGACTCACTGCGTAAACCAAGTGAGGAAGTTTAGAGTTTACTATACAAATATGCTTCACACCATACAAGATCTGACAGAGAACCCCCACCAACATTAAATATAAACTTCCTGTTCTGGTACAACACCAATGGCTTTTCAACAAGATTGAGTTGAGTTGTCAATCTGGTGTTTGTTCAGCATCTGATGCATATCAAGTCTCGTACTGTAAACACACTTTTGTCAAGACAAAATTATTCATCTTCATGAATATCTTCACATTTCAACTACAATCCACACATTAGTGTCTAGACCAACTGTTAGACTGGCTAACTTTATCTTATACTACCACCATTGTAGAATGTGTTTATGGTTTGCTTAGTTAATATAACCAGTTTGTCCATGAAGAAGGAAGGTCTACCTTTTAAAAGTGTTTGGGTTATACAATATTTATTTCATTTCTATCATTCTCAAACTCACGTTTTTTAACATCATTAATATAACTTGATCAGTTTACTGTATCTTCCATCTTTCAAACACTGCTCTCTTTAAACAACACTTTTGTTGACAGTTGAAAAGACCATACTTAAGTTTTATGATGCAAACATTTAGCTTAAAAAATACTAAACATAATTAAAAAAAATAGCAACGGTTATCTTTATGGTTCAGGTGTAATGTTTTCAAGAGTGGATATAAAATGTCAGTCCTGAAGAACAAAACAAAAAGGCCCAAGAACTAAACCCCGAGGTCTTCACATAACAAGGGTCTAGTCTGATTGAACTCCAACCAACTAACCAACCAAATTAACCAGTCTTTCTCCCATACTTACTATTATGATTTTCTTAGCTGAATTTTAATGTGGCACCTTATTAAAAAATTTTTATAAATATACCAACCCACACTTTTTTCTTCATTCAGATAACAAACAATATCCTTTAACAAGAAAAAAGAAAAAAGATTGTATTTGAAGAAGATTACTCAGTGAAATTCCTTTAAAAAATAAAAGCACATTCAGCTATTTTTACTTTCCCTCAAGAGAAGTGATGGTATTCTCAGTTACGCTGATTTAGCTTTCACGTAGTATCAGCAGATGACAAAAGATATGATCAGGAAATGTATCTTGGAATAAATACAAATTTTCTGACTCTGAACAAAAGAAAGCTTAATCACAGTAGAAAAGTAATCTTTATTTGTTCAAAAACAAAGTTACATTTGCTGTATAGTGAAAAACACCTTTTATGGTGTTTGTGTGTGTTTTATCTCGGAGCAAAGCCACATTGAGTTATCTGCTGAGTCCACCAGGAGGAATCGAACCTCTGATTTTAGCATTGTAAATCTGTAGACTTACTGCTGTACTAGTGGGGGACATCTTTTATGGAAATCTGAATATATCCCATGCCTTATAACTTGAAACTATAACTTTATCCACCTTACAAGAGCATGTCATTACACATAATGTTCTATAATAACATTTTTCTAAGCGTATACATACTACCCTCAACAATGTTAGTGACTTAGGGAGACAATGGTCTCACTAAAAATGTTGATAAGAAAGAAACACTCTCATTTTAGTTAAAATGTCAATGGCAGAAAAGAATAGTTGCTTTAAAACAGTTTAATTAAAACTTTACAAAACTTTATATATTTGGGGTTATAAATTTGTAGCAGACCAAAATGTCAATGGCATATTCTACTTTACAATAATATTGTCCAAGAGTATGTGCAATAACACTATTATGGAATGACTCACAACAATAGTAACTGGAGTGAAAGAAACTTATATGCATTCCTTAATCAACATTCCATTGTAAAAACCATATGTAGCTACTGATGAACTAAAAATGTTGAATAAAGAATGAAATACTTATTAGTAAACATGCATTTTGTGCTACATAAGGAAGAGTCAAATGGTCTCTTGTCATCAGTATGTTCAAACTTACACTACAGATCAGCTACATTTATCCAAATCTAGGCTCATGAATTTATACCTGCAAATTACATGAACTACATCTCCTACTCTAAAAAAAATATTGTTTAATTTTGAGAATTGGACTAACATTTCGCTTGAATCTAATTTAAAAAAAACACAAAAAACTCCCTGTCATTGTCAGTGTAATGGTTGGCATAATTTTCACAACAAATATGTATTTAATATAAATAATATTTCCAGTTTGCATCACCAAGGAAGTGTGGCTAAGACTTACTGTTGAAACGATAATAGTTTCAATCAACTAGTTGCTATATATTTCCTTTCCTTAAACTTAAAACACTTATATCGGTGATTTGGGTGAATCTCACATTCCTTACACACACCCAAGTGTTTAAGATAAGATACTGTTGTCGTAGTCTACTGATTTGTATATTCTGAATTGTTTTTAACCGATTTAAGCTTTAAAAAGTTTAAGATAAGCATTTAAAACGCTTTGATTTGTTTAGCAAAGAAATAAATAATTTTGACATATTTTATAAGTAAAGAAATATGCTGCTTCATTGATATTATTATTTACTTTATTATAAATAAATATCACTCTTTAACAGGGATGGCAACTAATTGATATATCAGTGTTAAGTTCTTAAGCATTCATTCTACGATTTTTAGTTAAACCAGGGTTAGCATTCTTATTCGTCTTACCTATAGTTGAAATAAAAGTTGCATTAAAAGCATCTTCTGAAAAACGAAAAAGAATGCAAGTTTTTCCAACGCCCGAATCCCCGATCAAAAGCAACTTGAATAAATAATCATAAGTTTTCGCCATCTTCACCCTCTAACGAGGGATTTTCAAACAAGTTAACGATTTCTTTAAAAAATACACCAAGTTAAAATATCCTTTTTTATCATTACGTAGCCGAAAATTTGCCTTGAAACTTCTGTAGTAATGCTTCGTTTAACATACAGGGTAACACCCTCAGATCAGATACGAACTTCAGTATCAGCTGCACGACCAGTAGAGAGGGACCGTCACTTCCGCTCGCATACCAATCTGGGAGCGTTTATAATATTTACTTACTTAGAATTTGTAAAATGGAAATTCCTTTTCACTACCAACAAAAAGACATTCATCGATAACATTTATAAAGTTGAACTACTTTTGGTAATAATTTAATGTGAAAAAATTAAAATACAAAAGTAAAAGATATTTAGTTTTATTAATTGTAATATTGATACAAAAATTTAGACACCTTCAAACTTTTAGTTTTTAAAGCTGTAGAAATTATATCATTCGCACAAAATATTTTTTATAATAAACATTTTCTTACATCCTGAAAGAATTTTACCGTATGATATAATTTTGACTTGTTTGAACATTATTTAAATCTCAAAAATAGTTTTAAAACAACCAACAATAACTATTAACACGAAAAAAAAATAACAGAGCTGTGAGAACTTAGCATTAGAGACCTTAAATGAAACCGAAGGCGAATCGTGTGTGTTCAAGAAGAAATTCGTTTTCTAAATAATGACGAAAGCGTATTGAGACTTAACCGCAGTTTAAAATTAAATTTGTAAAAAGAAGTTCCTTCTCTAAGATCCGCCATTTTGTTCCAAAGCCTGTCACATGAATGATTGTTTTCATGATGGTGGAAAATATAAATTCTAAACTATATGGTTAAATTATAAATTGATTTTTTGAATGATAAATTATTTTATCTCAGTTTCGTTTGTTCAAAAATTTCAAATGGTAAAGCACAAAAATTAGTTCACTCTCGAAACATAGTAAAGCAAACAAAAAATATAGTTTTAAGTGATCATACACGAGATCAAATCCTCAACCAGCCGCATATGAAGCGTGTGCTACGATATATAATATGAGCCAAAGCCAAGATATATTGTTTCACAAATGCAACATTATTAAATTTTTGTTGTTTGTAGTTTAGCAGAAATCTACACAATAAGGTATCTGTGTTCTACAGACCACGGATATTGAGACACGTCTTTTAGCGTTGTAACTTGTGCCAGTGAGTAGGTTATTAAGTGGAATACCTGACTTTGCGAGTTTTTCTTGGTCATGCTATTAATAAAGCGACATCATAAAAGAATGAACTTTTAAAACGATATTAACAAAAAACGTAAAAATCAACTATATTTGTTTGTTGCTATTTCAATTTTTTATTACATAATGGCATCAACTCTCTTTCCTTCTCTTAAAATATTAGCATTACATCAAATCTATTATCATTAATCACGAAAATAGTTTAACATTTTATTCCTCCAGTTCGAAAAGTTGTTTTTCGTGCACAAAACATATTTGAATTTCAGGCCTAATTGTCTATCGTTTAGGTACCCGGATTGAGACAGTTGGAAGAGATAATTTGTAAAATATTATCAAGAATTGTAAAAATCAATTGTCATTTTTTAATAAATTTCTTTTGTGTATATTTCTAAATCATCTGAAATCTGTAACTGTTTTCTTTTGTGCAGTGTATTTAACTGTATAGCCCCGAATATGAATGAAGTTATGGCAATGACTGTTAGACTTAGTAGATTACATAGTGAGGAAAATCATGTTTTGCATGCCTAACGTATTAAAACGTATTGCGATGTAATAGTATCGAGTACTTAACTGTCTTTAATGTTATTAAATAATTCACATTACACTTCGTTCATTTTTGCACTCGTTAAAGTTCCACTGTGCAATTAGCCAATAGGAATATTGGGTTTCCGTGTGAGCTAGCACACATACATGGTCTGACTGACGTTTGTTATTCTTTTGATTACGCAGATATATAAAGACAATCATGAGCCTTACATATTAAACCTGCTAAAGCTACTTTCTATCAGTTAACTTGTATATAATTTATACATTTTATATTTGCAGACATTAATCATAAATAAATATTGCAGCTTTTAATCACGATAATACAAAGCTCACAATAAAACGTACTGCAGTATAAAATTCATCACTTTTTACCACAAAATTCTTCTATTTTAAGGAGACAAATACCAAGAGTTAGCTTCACCACAAAATGAAGAAAATCTTCGGTGTCACAACATTGATCAGTTCAATCCAAACATCATTTAATTATGTTCACAAGCAACTTGTAGTAACTTAGGTAGAAGGATATTTCAATCTATAGTTAATCCATATTTTGATGTTTATATTAAATAGTGTATCAGGAATACTTTATGTTTACTTATAGTTTGGAATATAACAAACAATGCTATAAATTCACACCGTAGGAATTTTGTTTAACATAAACATGAAAACGATAAACTGTGGAATACATAGAAATTAGTTAAGACATTTTATATCGAAAACAAACTGTTTTGTCTTCTGCTACACGAGTTGGTTTTCATCAAATCTACTGTAAAGAACAACTTGCTGATACTTTAAAAGTTTCTTATGTTTACTAAAGAGTTTAAAGGCAAAAATAGATTTTTTAAAACAATGCATTAACATTAATATCTGATTAGTTATAATTTAGTATCTGACTCTTCAAAGTACAAAATACTACTAAAAATGTTGTGCTTAAAATTATAAATTTATAAGTTAATAGAAAAGTTAGTAATAACTTTCATTTCTTGACTGGAAGTATATAGTACCCTGAAACAAATCTTACAGAAACACAGTGATACAATATTTTAGCTGTACAACATACACAATGTTTAAGAATATTTTCACTTACAGAAGATCAAGCCAAACCTTTTGTTTAAAAGGTTGTTGAACAAATGTTAAAATATAAACTTGTTTGAGGATCCATTAATCATCAAGGGTACATGTTATCAGATTCTGTCTGTACTGTGTTTATTGTTGTAGTATTTATAGTTTACTGTTACAGTATTTAGTAGTTAATTACGTTCATTGTTGTAGTATTTAGTAGTTAATTGCGTTCATTGTTGTAGTTTTCAGTAGTTAATTACGTTCATTGTTGTAGTATTCAGTAGTTAATTACGTTTATTGTTGTAGTATTGTTACAGTATTTAGTAGTTAATTACGTTTATTGTTGTAGTATTCTGTAGTTAACTACGTTCATTGTTACAGTATTTAGTAGTTAATTACGTTTATTGTTGTAGTATTCAGTAGTTTACTGTTACAGTATTTAGTAGTTAATTACGTTTATTGTTGTAGTATTCAGTAGTTTACTGTTACAGTATTTAGTAGTTAATTACGTTTATTGTTGTAGTATTTAGTAGTTTATTATGTTTATTGTTGTAGTATTTAGTAGTTTACTATGTTTACTGTTGCAGTATTCAGTAGTTTACTGTTACAGTATTTAGTTGTTAATTACGTTTATTGTTGTAGTATTCTGTAGTTAACTACGTTCATTGTTACAGTATTTAGTAGTTAATTACGTTTATTGTTGTAGTATTTAGTAGTTTATTATGTTTATTGTTGTAGTATTTAGTAGTTTACTATGCTTATTGTTGCAGTAATTAGTAGTTTACTGTTGCTGTATTTAGTAGTTTACCATGTTTATTGTTACAGTATTCAGTAGTTTACTATGCTTATTGTTGCAGTAATTAGTAGTTTACTGTTGCTGTATTTAGTAGTTTACCATGTTTATTGTTACAGTATTCAGTAGTTTACTATGTTTATTGTTGCAGTATTTAGTAGTTTACTATGTTTATTGTTACAGTATTCAGTAGTTTACTATGTTTATTGTTACAGTATTCAGTAGTTTACTATGTTTATTGTTGCAGTATTCAGTACTTTACCATGTTTATTGTTGGAGTATTTAGTAGTTTACTATGTTTACTGTTACAGTATTTAGTAGTTTACCATGATTATTGTTGCAGTATTTAGCAGTTTACTGTTTATTGTTGCAGTATTTAGTAGTTTACCATGTTTATTGTTGCAGTATTTAGCAGTTTACCATGTTTATTGTTGCAGTATTTAGTAGTTTACCATGTTTATTGTTGCAGTATTTAGCAGTTTACCATGTTAATTGTTGCAGTATTTAGCAGTTTACTGTTGCAGTATTTAGCAGTTTACCATGTTTATTGTTGCAGTATTTAGTAGTTTACTATGTTTATTGTTGCAGTATTTAGTAGTTTACCATGTTTATTGTTGCAGTATTTAGTAGTTTACCATGTTTATTGTTGTAGTATTTAGTAGTTTACCATGTTTATTGTTGCAGTATTTAGTAGTTTACTATGTTTACTGTTACAGTATTTAGTAGTTTACCATGTTTATTGTTGCAGTATTTAGTAGTTTACTATGTTTACTGTTACAGTATTTAGTAGTTTACCATGTTTATTGTTGCAGTATTTAGTAGTTTACCATGTTTATTGTTGCAGTATTTAGTAGTTTACCATGTTTATTGTTGCAGTATTTAGTAGTTTACTGTGTTTATTGTTGCAGTATTTAGTAGTTTACCATGTTTATTGTTGCAGTATTTAGTAGTTTACCATATTTATTGTTGCAGTATTTAGTAGTTTACTATGTTTATTGTTGTAGTATTTAGTAGTTTACTATGTTTATTGTTGCAGTATTTAGTAGTTTACCATGTTTATTGTTGCAGTATTTAGTAGTTTACCATGTTTATTGTTGCAGTATTTAGTAGTTTACCATGTTTATTGTTGCAGTATTTAGTAGTTTACCATGTTTATTGTTGCAGTATTTAGTAGTTTTCTATGTCTATTGTTGCAGTATATAAATATAGACACTTTTAACACCATATGGTTATGGAATAAAACAGTTTATCATGACATTGTTCAAAAGGTTGAAAGACTTAATGGATTTACTTTCTTTAATACATTTTAAAAAACACACATGAACAACTTAACACTTTCTTTAACATTTATATCAATTCTTGATTCACAATGTCAATATCATAACCTTAAAATTACTTTGTAAAAAATTATTTACCACTCAATTGTTTCAAATTTAATGTAGATAAAACAATATTCATCATACAGAATGCATATGATTTCCGTAAAATAATACCCCTTGGTGGCTCAGTGGTAAACCTGAAACTTGTAATACTACACATTAGGGGTTTGATCCCTGTTAGAGGCACAGCACAATATCATAACTAACAATTAATATTTTATGCTTTTTCACACAATACAATAATAAAGTTGATTTAACTCTTACAATCCTAAATTTAACACATTTTGTACACAAGAATGATTTTCGTTTGTGTTTAATTACTCACAAATCTATTGATATGTTGCTATCCCTAATTTTGAACTGCTGATGAGAAGGAAGATAATTAATCAGCAGCATCCTTCCAACCACACTTAGGAAATGAGTATCATTTTTATAATGCACTCACTAACTGAAGTGTAGAGAAACATTTGTGGTACAACATGGATTCAAACCAAGTTCTCCAGCTCTGAAAGATTTATAGTTCTCACACAAGGGGAAGCCTGAAATAAGAATCATGCAACAAAAAATGATAAATTACTGCACAAAAAGAATTAAAATAACAGCACATCACGTAATAAACAGTTTGTACTGTTACAAACAATACAACACAACAACAAATCACTTAATAAACAGTTTGTACTGTTACAAACAATACAATACAACAACACAGCACGTAATAAACAGTTTGTACTGTTACAAACAATACAACACAACAACACAGCATGTAATAAACAGTTTGTACGGTTACAAACAATACAACACAACAACACAGCACATAATAAACAGTTTGTACTGTTACAAACAATACAACACAACAACAAATCACTTAATAAACAGTTTGTACTGTTACAAACAATACAACACAACAACACAGCACTAATAAACAGTTTGCACTGTTACAAACCATACAACTCAAGATTTGTATAATAAACAGTTTTAAATTGTACTTACAAACCATACAACTCAAAACTTTACATAATAAACAGTTTTAAATTGTACTGTTACAACCATACAACTCAAGATTTATACAATAATCAGTTTTAAATTGTACTTACAAAACATACAACTCAAAACTTTACATAATAAACAGTTTTAAATTGTACTTACAAACCATACAACTCAAAACTTTACATAATAAACAGTTTTAAACTGTACTGTTACAACCATACAACTCAAGATTTATACAATAATCAGTTTTAAATTGTACTTACAAAACATACAACTCAAAACTTTACATAATAAACAGTTTTAAATTGTACTGTTACAAACCATACAACTCAAGATTTATATGATAAACAGTTTTAAACTGTACTGTTACAACCATACAACTCAAGATTTATACAATAATCAGTTTTAAATTTTACTGTTCCAAACCATACATCTCAAGATTTACATAATAAACAGTTTTAAACTGTACTGTTTCAAACCATACAACTCAAGATTTATACGATAAACAGTTTTAAATTGTACTGTTACAAACCATACAACTCAAGATTTATACAATAAACAGTTTTAAATTGTACTGTTACAAACCATACAATTCAAGATTTATATAATAAACAGTTTAAATTGTACTGTTACAAACCATACAATTCAAGATTTATATAATAAACAGTTTAAATTGTACCGTTACAAACCATACAACTCAAGATTTATACAATAAACCATTTTAAATTGTACTGTTACAAACCATACATATCAAGATTTATACAATAATCAGTGTTAAATTGTACTGTTACAAACCATACAATTCAAGATTTATATAATAAACAGTTTAAATTGTACTGTTACAAACCATACAACTCAAGATTTATACAATAAACCATTTTAAATTGTACTGTTACAAACCATACATATCAAGATTTATACAATAATCAGTTTTAAATTGTACTGTTCCAAACCATACATCTCAAGATTTACATAATAAACAGTTTTAAATTGTACTGTTACAAACCATACAACTCAAGATTTATATAATAAACAGTTTTAAACTGTACTGTTACAAACCATACATCTCAATATTTACATAATAAACAGTTTTAAACTGTACTGTTACAAACCATACAACTCGAAACTTTACATAATAAACAGTTTTAAACTGTACTGTTACAAACCATACAACTCAAGATTTATATAATAAACAGTTTGTACTGTTACAAACCATACATAAATAAATAAACTTTAGTAAATGAATAAGTAAAAATCACAACATAACTGAATGGTAATGTTACCAAGACATTTCAAAATTTGTAATAAAATACTTGTGTAACAACTTCTCATGATATTAGGTCAGTGTCATAGTTTGTACCATCATAAATAAACACCATCATAAATAAACACCACCAAAAAACAACAACAACAAAACAGAAACACAGTAAATACAACTGCACATTATTTGAAAATTACAAATTTATCATATGAAATGTTACATGCTGTTAAATGTAATCAGATTACAAACAATTACTTTCTCTCATAAAATATCAAAAATAAAAAATATTTCAGATAGACAGTGGTCTTTGGTGTGATGTTAAATGGTGTTACTTGCTGGTACAATTATGGATATATATATATTTTTATTTTACCAAGTGGACATCCCAGGACTTATTTGGTACCATGAGACTTTAATGGCAAAGAAATGGTCACAGCTTCTCAGGCCACTCTATCCTATAACAAAATCACTGTGATTGCATGTGGATTGTGTAAGTACAATATTGCATACAATGGTCGACAAGTAAACATATAGTGTTAACACAATGAATACATAATTCACCCTACACGTGTATAGAATGTTTAAAATCATACTTGCAAACCTCTAAACAGAGGCAAACAGTACTTTATTTACGTAAAACCATCACACTTCTGTTTACAATAATAAGCAATACAATTTATTAACTAGTTTACAAATTAGTATTTTTACAAGTTAGAAAAAAGACTTACAGAGAAAGACAGTAAGTAACCATACATATTTCTGATTAAGCTTGTACTTTTTTACAGCATTTAATAAAAATGAAAGTAAATGGTATAATACATATTGTTAAGTACTATAAATAAAACATTCAGAGTTTGTATAAATAGTAAACAACATACTGACTTAACTTCAGTTGTTGTAAAAGCTCACTCCTTATTTAACTTCTAATTCTTAAACTAAGCTACTTTTCTTTTAAAAACACATAGCTTGATAATGCTTTGCTTTTGAAAGCTAAATAAGAATTACTTACTGAAAGACAGTAATTTTCTTTAATGTGTGGTCCAAAACTTGTTACAGATATATAAGTCATAAACCATCGACAAACACAGCATATATACTGATGTAACTTTTATATAACACCCTCAAATAGCCTTCTAACAACAGAGTGTATGTCGTGTTAGTTTAACAACAAAAAACACACTCAAATAGCCTTCTAACAACACTGAGTGTATGTCGTGTTAGTTTAACAACAGAAGACACCCTCAAGTAGCCTTCTAACAACACTGAGTGTATGTCGTGTTAGTTTAACAACAAAAAACACACTCAAATAGCCTTCTAACAACACTGAGTGTATGTCGTGTTAGTTTAACAACAAAAAACACACTCAAATAGCCTTCTAACAACACTGAGTGTATGTCGTGTTAGTTTAACAACAAAAAACACACTCAAATAGCCTTCTAACAACACTGAGTGTATGTCATGTTAGTTTAACAGAAGACACCCTCAAGTAGCCTTCTAACAATACTGAGTGTATGTCGTGTTAGTTTAACAAAGAAGACACACTCAAGTAGCCTTCTAACAATACTGAGTGTATGTCGTGTTAGTTTAACAAAGAAGACACACTCAAGTAGCCTTCTAACAATACTGAGTGTATGTCGTGTTAGTTTAACAAAGAAGACACACTGAAGTAGCCTTCTAACAACACCGAGTGTATGTCGTGTTAGTTTAACAACAAAAAACACACTCAAATAGCCTTCTAACAACACTGAGTGTATGTCATGTTAGTTTAACAAAGAAGACACACTCAAGTAGCCTTCTAACAATACTGAGTGTATGTCGTGTTAGTTTAACAAAGAAGACACACTCAAGTAGCCTTCTAACAATACTGAGTGTATGTCGTGTTAGTTTAACAAAGAAGACACACTGAAGTAGCCTTCTAACAACACCGAGTGTATGTCGTGTTAGTTTAACAACAAAAAACACACTCAAATAGCCTTCTAACAACACTGAGTGTATGTCGTGTTAGTTTAACAAAGAAGACACACTCAAGTAGCCTTCTAACAATACTGAGTGTATGTCGTGTTAGTTTAACAAAGAAGACACACTCAAGTAGCCTTCTAACAATACTGAGTGTATGTCGTGTTAGTTTAACAAAGAAGACACACTGAAGTAGCCTTCTAACAATACTGAGTGTATGTCGTGTTAGTTTAACAAAGAAGACACACTGAAGTAGCCTTCTAACAACACTGAGTGTATGTCGTGTTAGTTTAACAAAGAAGACACACTGAAGTAGCCTTCTAACAACACTGAGTGTATGTCGTGTTAGTTTAACAAAGAAGACACACTGAAGTAGCCTTCTAACAACACTGAGTGTATGTCGTGTTAGTTTAACAAAGAAGACACACTCAAGTAGCCTTCTAACAATACTGAGTGTATGTCGTGTTAGTTTAACAAAGAAGACACACTGAAGTAGCCTTCTAACAACACTGAGTGTATGTCGTGTTAGTTTAACAAAGAAGACACACTGAAGTAGCCTTCTAACAACACCGAGTGTATGTCGTGTTAGTTTAACAAAGAAGACACACTCAAGTAGCCTTCTAACAATACTGAGTGTATGTCGTGTTAGTTTAACAAAGAAGACACACTCAAGTAGCCTTCTAACAATACTGAGTGTATGTCGTGTTAGTTTAACAAAGAAGACACACTGAAGTAGCCTTCTAACAATACTGAGTGTATGTCGTGTTAGTTTAACAAAGAAGACACACTGAAGTAGCCTTCTAACAACACCGGTGTATGTCGTGTTAGTTTAACAAAGAAGACACACTCAAGTAGCCTTCTAACAATACTGAGTGTATGTCGTGTTAGTTTAACAACAAAAAACACACTCAAATAGCCTTCTAACAACACTGAGTGTATGTCGTGTTAGTTTAACAAAGAAGACACACTCAAGTAGCCTTCTAACAATACTGAGTGTATGTCGTGTTAGTTTAACAAAGAAGACACACTCAAGTAGCCTTCTAACAATACTGAGTGTATGTCGTGTTAGTTTAACAAAGAAGACACACTGAAGTAGCCTTCTAACAACACCGAGTGTATGTCGTGTTAGTTTAACAAAGAAGACACACTCAAGTAGCCTTCTAACAATACTGAGTGTATGTCGTGTTAGTTTAACAACAAAAAACACACTCAAATAGCCTTCTAACAACACTGAGTGTATGTCGTGTTAGTTTAACAAAGAAGACACACTCAAGTAGCCTTCTAACAATACTGAGTGTATGTCGTGTTAGTTTAACAAAGAAGACACACTCAAGTAGCCTTCTAACAATACTGAGTGTATGTCGTGTTAGTTTAACAAAGAAGACACACTGAAGTAGCCTTCTAACAACACCGAGTGTATGTCGTGTTAGTTTAACAACAAAAAACACACTCAAATAGCCTTCTAACAGCACTGAGTGTATGTCATGTTAGTTTAACAACAGAAGACACCCTCAAGTAGCCTTCTAACAGCACTGAGTGTATGTCGTGTTAGTTTAACAACAGAAGACACACTCAAGTAGCCTTCTAACAACACTGAGTGTATGTCGTGTTAGTTTAACAACAGAAGACACACTCAAGTAGCCTTCTAACAACACTGAGTGTATGTCGTGTTAGTTTAACAAAGAAGACACACTGAAGTAGCCTTCTAACAACACCGAGTGTATGTCGTGTTAGTTTAACAACAAAAAACACACTCAAATAGCCTTCTAACAACACTGAGTGTATGTCATGTTAGTTTAACAACACATCTGATATATTTAACTATTATTATTATTTATAACAATCATTATACACACACACACACACATACCATTTTCATAACATGTATTTTAAGACATATTTAATGTATTCCTAAATTATTAATTTGGTACTGTATATGAAATACCCCTCTGAAGAATTAAAAGGTTTTACCAGCAGAGATATAAGATTTCACTTTACAAGACAAACAACACCTTCAAGAGACCTTGGATGTTTGAGTCACCTGATATTTTGTTTGAGAAAATGCTGTTATTTACTTATGTTAGGGCTAATATACATGTTGGAATCACTAGTGGTACAATTCTATTTACACAGAGTACTTGTTTTACTGAGACAGAGTACTTGTTTTACTAAGTTGTAACATTAAAGACTAGAATTAAATTTTTCCTAGAAAAGTATTTTACTTTCAAGGTGAACTGGAGTTAGAAACATGTTTTTATAGATAAGTATTTTACTTTCAAGGTGAACTGGAGTTAGAAACATGTTTTTATAGATAAGTATTTTACTTTCAAGGTGAACTGGAGTTAGAAACATGCTTTTATAGATAAGTATTTTACTTTCAAGGTGAACTGGAGTTAGAAACATGCTTTTATAGATAAGTATTTTACTTTCAAGGTGAACTGGAGTTAGAAACATGCTTTTATAGATAAGTATTTTACTTTCAAGGTGAACTGGAGTTAGAAACATGTTTTTATAGATAAGTATTTTACTTTCAAGGTGAACTGGAGTTAGAAACATGCTTTTATAGATAAGTATTTTACTTTCAAGGTGAACTGGAGTTAGAAACATGCTTTTATAGATAAGTATTTTACTTTCAAGGTGAACTGGAGTTAGAAACATGCTTTTATAGATAAGTATTTTACTTTCAAGGTGAACTGGAGTTAGAAACATGTTTTTATCTTTATTATGGCTTTACATTGTTTTTATTTTGTAGCCTAATACAATGTCTGTGCAAGACAAAGGACATCACAGAAGTTGGGGAGAAAATAGCTATGTAAGAATGAAATCACTAGTTTTTTAAAACTTGGTATAAATAGCTGCAAGGTTTTATCATGACAAATCTTACCATGAAGAAAGTTTCTACCAACTTATATCCTAACTTGTTATTCTGCTTACAAACATAAACTTTAAAGAAAGAAAAATGTCCAATACAAACATTATTCTTTACACTATGTAACAAAATGTTTACTTTTTCTTGTTCCTGGACAGAATGTGTTATTTCCCAATTACTTAAGCTTAAAGTAAATGGAAAAGACCTATTTTTCCCTTCAAACTTTGCTTTTGTGACCTGGGAGCGTATAACAGAAACATGATGGGAGACTATATGTGGGGGCTGATACGTGAAAGTGATTTACATTACAGTCGCAAATCTCGAAAAACTACTCACTTCTAAACATTTTTGTATAGCTTTAATATAAATACATATAAATCTTGATTCATATGTTGTTTTATTCAGGCCTTGTGTAAATGAAAATGTACAAATTTGCCTGTTTTTATATAGAAAAAAGGTTAATTTCTAAATTTTATTATCCAGTACACAAAAGCAAAGTTTGAAGGGAATAATGGACATTTTATGTACTTTTACATCATAAACAAATAAGAAATAACACATACTATCCAGGAACAAAGTTAGTGTTACACAGTGTAATAACACATACTATCCAGTAACAAAGTTTGTGTTACATAGTGTTATAACACATACTATCCAGTAACAAAGTTTGTGTTACACAGTGTTATTACTGGGAAACAATCAACTTTTCTTCTTGTCTTCCTTCTCTTGATGAACATATTTATAAACAACTAATACAAAACTCAATAACAATAGTTGAGATGCAACTCAAAATTTAGAAATACATTTCTCTTTCCCACTTGTCATCTTTAAATATTAAATTTGATAATTTAATTTGACCTGGTAACTTATCAGCTTTAAAACTGATGAAGTGCTATTGTTCCTTATAAAATAATCTAACTATATGATGCCTTGAACTATAAATGTACACTTAATTAAAGCTCTATATTGAACGAAATATGCAAGGTTTCTTTTGGAAATTGTTTAGACAATGTGTGTCTACCTTGTTAAACTAACAATAAAAGGTTGGTATGTTACGTATACTCAAAGCTTTCTTTTTTTTTTTTAATTGTATAAAAACCAAAATATTTAAAAACAGTACAAAGTATATATACATATATTGTTGGTGTCACACAATCTGGGTTAAACACATGCACTCCGTACAAAATTTCTAAAAATCTCAAAAATTACAATTATCATCTGTAAAGAGTAAAACCTAAACAATATTTACATTATTATTTATTATATATTTTTCTTTTGCTTATTTTCAGCTACAAAAATCTGTTACAATATATTCTACACTATTTTTAAAACTCTAAGTCTACATTTCTGTAGATGATATACAATTCATACAGTTAAGGGGGGGACATGTTACCACCTCAAAGTGAATTTTCAATGTTTTTCGGGAAGATAAATGCAAGTCTACTAGTTGCATTTTCAATGTAGAGTTGAAGACACAATGAAAGGCTTGTGTGAAATACACAGTTTGAATGACATCTGATGCAAGGTTTTAACCTGCTAGGAACATAGAATAAAAATTATAAGTTCGTACCTGAGAAGAAAATGTTATATTAAAACTAAGCTATGTTGTTATTACACTACAAACTAAGCTATGTTGTTATTACATTACAAACTAAGCTATGTTGTTATTACATTACAAACTAAGCTATGTTGTTATTACATTACAAACTAAGCTATGTTGTTAGTACATTACAAACTAAGCTATGTTGTTATTACATTACTAATTTAACAAAAAAGGAAAATCAGTTCTAAGATGCAGCATGCTTCATGTTTCTAAGATAAACTATCATATATAAAGTTTATAAAGGTTGAAGAGTAAAGTAAAGGACATATTAAATATAAGTTGTATTAAAATATATGTAGAAAGATAACTGGAATATAATAATAGTAGCATGCTCTTTAGCAGAGCTCTGGTCACTTTTGTCCTACATGGGATTTTAAAGGTGAACAATTACAGATCCATTATATTCACAGATCTTTCAGCACAAAAGTAAAATAATTATCTCCCATACAATGTTTCAGAAATGGTAAGATTCATTTGCCCTGTTCCATGATTCAATGTAAGGAACAATAATGTAGTACACTTACAAACAAAAAACACTCTGCTATAACTTCTTTAGTAAGAAACAGTAACACTGAAATACTAGTTTTTTTGTTTTTTTTCAATAAAAACAATTAGAATAATCTAAATATTTGGCACACCAAGATGGATGCAGGTTCACTTAAGATCCATAAAATTCAGATTAGTCCTCAGTACAGGCAAGATACAAAAGAAATGGTTCAAAAGTTGAAAATCACATATATTGAAATGTTCCTCTTATAGCTGAAGGCTAACATTGTATTGTGCCAAGTTCTGTAGCAGAAGAAAGACAGTTGGGTAAAACACTGTAAACACATACACAGGCATATAAGTATGAATAGTATCATCCAGGCAGGAAATTAGGGCCTACATTTTATCACAAAAATGAGTTAGAAAATACCACTGTATTAAATCAAAAGGTGCAAGAGATAAGCTTCTTGATAGATGGTTCCTTTCATACACCAAGCTCTATTCCTTGAGATTTAGTTGCAAGATGGTATTCCTGACAGCAGCAAATATGAATCATGTGTTTTAGTGTCTGAAATTAAATAAAAAATTTAAGGGTTTATTTAAAATACTGTACTTTTTAAACTTCAGTTGTTATCCAACAGAAAATAAAAAAGTATTTAAGTTGAAGAAAACTTAATTACTAGATTAGGGTTAATAATGCAAGCATTGTTTAACCATACTAAACACTGATTGTTATACAAACAGCGGCCCATGGAACATGACATGGATGATACATCCAGTTACAAAACTATAAAACTATAAAACAAACTATTTTATGAGAGGCCTAACAGTGGGCTACTGCAAATTTTTTTTTCTTACAAAAAAAAAAAAAAATAATGATTTCATTATCCAAACTCTAATTAAATACAAGGATATAACTTACGTTTCAGTCACCATAAATCAAATAACTTACGTTTCAGTTACCATAAATGAAATAACTTACGTTTCAGTTACCATAAATGAAATAACTTATGTTTTGATCACCATAAATGAAATAACTTACGTTTCAGTAACCATACATGAAATAACTTACGTTTCAGTAACCATACATGAAATAACTTATCTTTTGGTCACCATAAATGAAATAACGTATGTTTTGGTTACCATAAATGAAATAACGTATGTTTTGTTACCATAAATGAAATAACTTATGTTTTGGTTACCATAAATGAAATAACTTATGTTTTGGTCCCCATAAATGAAACAACTTATGTTTTGGTCCCCATAAATGAAATAATTTACATTTCAGTTACCATAAATGAAATAATTTACATTTCAGTTACCATAAATGAAATAACTTATGTTTTGGTCCCCATAAATGAAATAACTTACATTTCAGTCACCATAAATGAAATAACTTACATTTCAGTTACCATAAATGAAATAACTTATGTTTTGGTCCCCATAAATGCAAATTTCTATTCCAATCAGAAACATTATCACAAAAGAAATCTTTTACTTTATGTCATAACAGATTTTAATGCTGATGAATGTGGAAGTCATGGAACTGGCAGGATACCAAAGGTCCCTCATGAAAACTATAAGAAAGAGACAAATGGTATTTCTACGACACATCTGTAGGAAGAATGGGATAGAGAAACAGATGCTATGTGAAAAAATAGAAGGGAGGAAAAGCAGAGGGTGTCAAAGAACTAAATATATCGACAGCCTCAATAACTATGTCACCAAGTACTCAATGAGCAACATCGAGTTGATAAAGAGGATTGACAACAGAGAAGTCTGGCATGCCATGGTCGTTGATGTCTGCCCCAGATTTGACACATGAAGAAGAAGAATGACATTTGAATTATTCACTGTCATGTAAAAATTACTGCAAATGTTTTATACTTACACAGACTTGCACTGTATAATTACCATTATATCACAACAGCTATAAATAATTTGGTAGCAACAGTGTTGGTTCAATATATAGGTTTAACATTATTTGTTGTCCTATTTTGATCAGAGTAAATAGTGAATAAAAAAGTAAATAATTTTAAAGGTTTCACTGAGAAACCTATCATAACCTTGATGCTGACCACAAAAATACTTCACACAGGTTATAAAAACTTTAAATATTTCACCACTTGTGTTGGTTAACACAATACATGTAATGTAACAAAGCCATACCTACTACAGGTTGACTCTCTCACCCACTTGCTTTGGTTAATACAATACATGTAATGTAACAAAGCCATACCTACTATAGGTTGACTCTCTCACCCACTTGTTTTGGTTAATACAATACATGTAATGTAGCAAAGCCATACCTACTACAGGTTGACTCTCTCACCCACTTGTTTTGGTTGTACAAAGCCATACCTACTACAGGTTGACTCTCTCACCCACTTGTTTTGGTTAATACAATACATGTAATGTAGCAAAGCCATACCTACTACAGGTTGACTCTCTCACCCACTTGTTTTGGTTAATACAATACATGTAATGTAACAAAGCCATACCTACTACAGGTTGACTCTCTCACCCACTTGTTTTGGTAAATACAATACATGTAATGTAACAAAGCCATACCTACTACAGGTTGACTCTCTTACCCAATTGTTTTGGTTAATACAATACATGTAATGTAACAAAGCCATAATTACTACAGGTTGACTCACCCACTTGTTTTGGTTAATACAATACATGTAATGTAACAAAGCCATACCTACTACAGGTTGATTCTCTCACCCACTTGTTTTGGTTAATACAATACATGTAATGTAACAAAGCCATACCTACTACAGGTTGACTCTCTCACCCACTTGTTTTGGTTAATACAATACATGTAATGTAACAAAGCCATACCTACTATAGGTTGACTCTCTTATCCACTTGTTTTGGTTAATACAATACATGTAATGTAACAAAGCCATACCTACTACAGGTTGACTCTCTTACCCACTTGTTGTGGTTAATACAATGTATGTAATGTAACAAAGCCATACCTACTACAGGTTGACTCTCTCACCCACTTGTTTTGGTAAATACAATACATGTAATGTAACAAAGCCATACCTACTACAGGTTGACTCTCTCACCCAATTGTTTTGGTTAATACAATACATGTAATGTAACAAAGCCATAATTACTACAGGTTGACTCTCTCACCCACTTGTTTTGGTTAATACAATACATGTAATGTAACAAAGCCATACCTACTACAGGTTGACTCTCTCACCCACTTGTTTTGTTAATACAATACATGTAATGTAACAAAGCCATACCTACTTGACTCTCTCACCCACTTGTTTTGTTGTACTCCTCTCACTCCACCCACTTGTTTTGGTTAATACAATACATGTAATGTAACAAAGCCATACCTACTACAGGTTGACTCTCTCACCCACTTGTTTTGGTTAATACAATACATGTAATGTAACAAAGCCATACCTACTACAGGTTGACTCTGACTCTCTCACCCACTTGTTTTGGTTAATACAATACATGTAATGTAACAAAGCCATAATTACTACAGGTTGACTCTCTCACTCACGTTTTGGTTAATACAATACATGTAATGTAGCAAAGCCATACCTACTACAGGTTGACTCTCTCACCCACTTGTTTTGGTTAATACAATACATGTAATGTAACAAAGCCATACCTACTACAGGTTGACTCTCTCACCCACTTGTTTTGGTTAATACAATACATGTAATGTAACAAAGCCATACCTACTACAGGTTGACTCTCTCACCCACTTGTTTTGGTTAATATAATACATGTAATGTAACAAACCATACCTACTACAGGTTGACTCTCTCACCCACTTGTTTTGGTTAATACAATACATGTAATGTAACAAACCATACCTACTAACAAAGCCTGACTTACTAGGTTGACTCTCTCACCCACTTGTTTTGGTTAATAAAATACATGTAATGTAACAAACCATACCTACTACAGGTTGACTCTCTCACCCACTTGTTTTGGTTAATACAATACATGTAATGTAGCAAAGCCATACCTACTACAGGTTGACTCTCTCACCCACTTGTTTTGGTTAATACAATACATGTAATGTAACAAAGCCATACCTACTACAGGTTGACTCTCTCACCCACTTGTTTTGGTTAATACAATACATGTAATGTAACAAAGCCATACCTACTACAGGTTGACTCTCTTACCCACTTGTTTTGGTTAATACAATACATGCAATGTAGCAAAGCCATACCTACTATAGGTTGACTCTCTCACCCACTTGTTTTGGTTAATACAATACATGTAATGTAACAAAGCCATACCTACTACAGGTTGACTCTCTCACCCACTTGTTTTGGTTAATACAATACATGTAATGTAACAAAGCCATACCTACTACAGGTTGACTCTCTCACCCACTTGTTTTGGTTAATACAATACATGTAATGTAACAAAGCCATACCTACTACAGGTTGACTCTCTTACCCACTTGTTTTGGTTAATACAATACATGTAATGTAACAAAGCCATACCTACTACAGGTTGACTCTCTCACCCACTTGTAATGTAGCAAAGCCATACCTACTACAGGTTAATAATATACATGTAATGTAACAAATGTAACCATACCTACTACAGGTTGACTCTCTCACCCACTTGTTTTGGTTAATACAATACATGTAATGTAATACAATACATGTAATGTAACAAAGCCATACCTACTACAGGTTGACTCTCTCACCCACTTGTTTTGGTTAATACAATACATGTAATGTAACAAAGCCATACCTACTACAGGTTGACTCTCTCACCCACTTGTTTTGGTTAATACAATACATGTAATGTAACAAAGCCATACCTACTACAGGTTGACTCTCTCACCCACTTGTTTTGGTTAATACAATACATGTAATGTAACAAAGCCATACCTACTACAGGTTGACTCTCTCACCCACTTGTTTTGGTTAATACAATACATGTAATGTAACAAAGCCATAATACATGTTTTGTTAATACAATACATGTAATGTAACAAAGCCATACCTACTACAGGTTGACTCTCTCACTTGTTTTGTTAATACAATACATGTAATGTAACAAAGCCATACCTACTACAGGTTGACTCTCTCACCCACTTGTTTTGGTTAATACAATACATGTAATGTAGCAAAGCCATACCTACTACCTCTCTTATCCACTTGTTTTGGTTAATACAATACATGTAATGTAGCAAAGCCATACCTACTATAGGTTGACTCTCTCACCCACTTGTTTTGGTTAATAGAATACATGTAATGTAGCAAAGCCATACCTGCTGCAGGTTGACTCTCTCACCCACTTGTTTTGGTTAATACAATATATGTAATGTGGCAAAGCCATACCTTCTACAGGTTGACTCTCTCACCCACTTGGTTGTAATGTAACAAAGCCATACCTACTACAGGTTGACTGTCTTACCCAATTGTTTTGGTTAATACAATACATGTAATGTAACAAAGCCATACCTACTACAGGTTGACTCTCTCACCCACTTGTTTTGGTTAATACAATACATGTAATGTAACAAAGCCATACCTACTACAGGTTGACTCTCTCACCCACTTGTTTTGGTTAATACAATACATGTAATGTAACAAAGCCATACCTACTACAGGTTGACTCTCTCACCCACTTGTTTTGGTTAATACAATACATGTAATGTAACAAAGCCATACTACACTACAGGTTGACTCTCTCACCCACTTGTTTTGGTTAATACAATACATGTAATGTAACAAAGCCATACCTACTACAGGTTGACTACATGTAATCACCCACTTGTTTTGGTTAATACAATACATGTAATGTAACAAAGCCATACCTACTACAGGTTGACTCTCTCACCCACTTGTTTTGGTTAATACAATACATGTAATGTAACAAAGCCATACCTACTACAGGTTGACTCTCTCACCCACTTGTTTTGGTTAATACAATACATGTAATGTAACCCACCCACTTGTTTTGGTTAATACAATACATGTAATGTAACAAAGCCATACCTACTACAGGTTGACTCTCTCACCCACTTGTTTTGGTTAATACAATACATGTAATGTAACAAAGCCATACTACAGGTTGACTCTCTCACCCACTTGTTGACAATACATGTAGTGTAACAAAGCCATACCTAGTACAGGTTGATTCTCTCACCCACTTGTTTTGGTTAATACAATACATGTAATGTAACAAAGCCATACCTACTACAGGTTGACTCTCTCACCCACTTGTTTTGGTTAATACAATACATGTAATGTAACAAAGCCATACCTACTACAGGTTGACTCTCTTCACCCACTTGTTTTGGTTAATACAATACATGTAATGTAACAAAGCCATACCTACTACAGGTTGACTCTCTCACCCACTTGTTTTGGTTAATACAATACATGTAATGTAACAAAGCCATACCTACTACAGGTTGACTCTCTTACCCACTTGTTTTGGTTAATACAATACATGTAATGTAACAAAGCCATACCTACTACAGGTTGACTCTCTCACCCACTTGTTTTGGTTAATACAATGTATGTAATGTAACAAAGCCATACCTAGTATAGGTTGACTCTCTCACCCACATGTTTTGGTTAATACAATACATGTAATGTAGCAAAGCCATACCTACTACAGGTTGACTCTCTCACCCACTTGTTTTGGTTAATACAATACATGTAATGTAACAAGGCCTGACTTACTACAGGTTGACTCTCTCACCCACTTGTTTTGGTTAATAAAATACATGTAATGTAGCAAACCATACCTACTACAGGTTGACTCTCTCACCCACTTGTTTTGGTTAATACAATACATGTAATGTAGCAAAGCCATACTTACTACAGGTTGACTCTCTCACCCACTTGTTTTGGTTAATACAATACATGTAATGTAACAAAGCCTGACTTACTACAGGTTGACTCTCTCACCCACTTGTTTTGGTTAATAAAATACATGTAATGTAACAAACCATACCTACTACAGGTTGACTCTCTCACCCACTTGTTTTGGTTAATACAATACATGTAATGTAGCAAAGCCATACCTACTACAGGTTGACTCTCTCACCCACTTGTTTTGGTTAATACAATACATGTAATGTAACAAAGCCTGACTTACTACAGGTTGACTCTCTCACCCACTTGTTTTGGTTAATAGAATACATGTAATGTAACAAACCATACCTACTACAGGTTGACTCTCTCACCCACTTGTTTTGGTTAATACAATACATGTAATGTAGCAAAGCCATACGTACTACAGGTTGACTCTCTCACCCACTTGTTTTGGTTAATACAATACATGTAATGTAACAAAGCCATACCTACTACAGGTTGACTCTCTCACCCACTTGTTTTGGTTAATAGAATACATGTAATGTAGCAAAGCCATACCTACTATAGGTTGGCTCTCTTATCCACTTATTTTGGTTAATACAATACATGCAATGTAGCAAAGCCATACCTACTATAGGTTGACTCTCTCACCCACTTGTTTTGGTTAATAGAATACATGTAATGTAGCAAAGCCATACCTGCTGCAGGTTGACTCTCTCATCCACTTGTTTTGGTTAATACAATATATGTAATGTGGCAATGCCATACCTTCTACAGGTTGACTCTCTCACCCACTTGTTTTGGTAAATACAATATATGTAATGTAACAAAGCCATACCTAGTACAGGTTGACTGTCTTACCCAGTTGTTTTGGTTAATACAATACATGTAATGTAACAAAGCCATAATTACTACAGGTTGACTCTCTTACCCACTTGTTGTGGTTAATACAATGTATGTAATGTAACAAAGCCATAATTACTACAGGTTGACTCACCCACTTGTTTTGGTTAATACAATACATGTAATGTAACAAAGCCATACCTACTACAGGTTGACTCTCTTACCCACTTGTTGTGGTTAATACAATGTATGTAATGTAACAAAGCCATACCTAGTATAGGTTGACTCTCTCACCCACTTGTTTTGGTTAATACAATACATGTAATGTAACAAAGCCATACCTACTACAGGTTGACTCTCTCACCCACTTGTTTTGGTTAATACAATACCTGTAATGTAACAAAGCCATATCTACTACAGGTTGACTCTCTCCCACTTGTTTTGGTTAATACAATACATGTAATGTAACAAAGCCATACCTACTACAGGTTGACTCTCTCACCCACTTGTTTTGGTTAATACAATACATGTAATGTAACAAAGCCATACCAACTACAGGTTGACTCTCTCACCCACTTGTTTTGGTTAATACAATACCTGTAATGTAACTAAGCCATATCTACTACAAGTTGACTCTCTTACCCACTTGTTTTGGTTAATACAATACATGTAATGTAACAAAACCATAATTACTACAGGTTGACTCTCTCACCCACTTGTTTTGGTTAATACAATACATGTAGTGTAACAAAGTCATACCTACAACAGGTTGACTCTCTCACCCACTTGTTTTGGTTAATACAATACATATAATGTAGCAAAGCCATACCTACTACAGGTTGACTCTCTCACACACTTGTTTTGGTTAATACAATACATGTAATGTAACAAAGCCATACCTACTACAGGTTGACTCTCTTACCCACTTGTTTTGGTTAATACAATACATGTAATGTAACAAAGCCATACCTACTACAGGTTGACTCTTTCACCCACTTGTTTTGGTTAATACAATACATGTAATGTAGCAATGCCATACCTACTACAGGTTGACTCTCTCACCCACTTGTTTTGGTTAATACAATACAGGTAATGTAACAAAGCCATACCTAATACAGGTTATTTTGTTAAATTTCTTGCGATATAATAAATGTTCTAATTGTGCACCTATTTGTCTGGTGGTGGGTTGGACTAGTTGTTGGTTTGGTGCTTTGTTTTAGTGGTGCATTGCTTTATTTTGTCATGTACCCAAAGTTTCTTATCCCTCTCTCTCTGTATCCCTTTATATTTTACCACATTTTAGTATTTATAGCCCTAAGATCAGGAAGGCCAGATGAGAGTTCCTTAGGTTCTAAAAAGAGAAACAAATAGGAAACATCACTGATTAACCACTACAAAGAACTTGTTGAATAAGTTGAAGGCAGGTACATAGAGAAGTTTTGTGAGGATTGTGACATGGGATCCTATACTATTTATGCCTTAACACTCCTACGAAAAGACGTTTCTAGTCCTGATTTCTCCAAGCCCGTTCCCCTGGCTGTGGTTTTGCTAGCTAGTAGATAGGGACAGTGGGAATCTCGTTAATCCATTCATTAATGGATTTAAATGGCAATTTCATTTAAATACAAAATTATTAGCCTAATATTAATAACCTTTCAAGTTGCTCTGGGGCCTATTAGGCCCCACTTTTCGTAGGAGTGTTAAAAACAGAAAAACCTAAATAAAGTTTGAAGTATGTAAAGTTAACAGATATGCTTAAAAGTCCTACAGTGACAAATGGCCCATCAAATCTTGAAAATCCAGTAGCTGGACCCTCAACTACAGTACATATTGTAAATCTTTTAGATCTTGGCTTTCCTTCAAGTTCACGTTCATTCAACATGTGATAACTTTGCTGTCATCTATATGTACATTTATCTTTAAGTTAAAATAAGAAATACTTAAATAAAAAAATACTTCCACATTATTGTTTATACACAAGTTGTTATTATTATAACTCTGTTATATTGGCATTAATACAGGTAAAACAGAGGCTAATAAAGGAACAAGATCTGTGATTGGACATTACATTTATTACCCCTCAACAGAAAACCACCATGATCTTTCATCCAACAATGCCAGTTTTGGGAGAATTAACCTGTACTATTATGTATAATTCATATAAACAGAACAAATTTGATAAATACAAATGATACCCAGTTTTATGCTGCATAGAACATGTTTTTTTTTACTTCATTTTTACATAAAAGTATATACAATTTACAAATTCTTATAATAAGTGGAAGTTTAAATAAATAATAACATACTCTAAATTTCAAAGTTTCAAGCATATAGTTAAGAGAAGTAACATATTCATGTGATTTGAAATGAACCGTACAACTACTAAGTCAAAGAATTTTAATTTAAACCTAAAACTGAGTGTGTGTGTATTTTCTTATAACAAAGCCACACTGGGCTATCTGCTGAGACCACCTAGCTAAAACTGAAAATATCATTTGTGACACAAAGGCCTAATGCATATTTGATTGACCACATCACCTGTTGTGAACTGCAAGTTTTTCTGTTCAAGGTTCATCAGCATAACTTTGGTCAGCAATCAAAATAATAAATATGTTAAAATATTTTAACATTATGGTTAACAAGCTAATAAATAGAATTACCTATAAAGCTTGTAATTAAAACAAATACTACTAACACGTGTTCCATTTCTCTTGTTTTCTTATCTCTGCTACCTACACTAGAGAGAGAGAGAATGGTTGAAAACCTGAACAAGTATAGATAAGGAAATAGGCACAGGTTGCCTTCCCCTACCTGTTGCACATATGAAATGAGAATAAATGATTTTCTCACTGTCTGCATTGAGGTCTACAAACATTTTCAAGATAAGCTCTGTACCTTGGATTCCATCTTTCTTTGGCCCTGTAGAAGTAGAAATAAATATCCAAGAATTATGATACTAGGTAGGAGTGCTGCAGGACAGTTACGATACTACGTAGGAGTGCTGCAGGACAATTACAATACTAGGTAGGAGTGCTGCAGGACAGTTATGATACTACGTAGGAGTGCTGCAGAACAGTTACAATACTAGGTAGGAGTGCTGCAGGACAGTTACGATACTAGGTAGGAGTGCTGCAGGACAGTTACGATACTAGGTAGGAGTGCTGCAGGACAGTTATAATACTAGGTAAGAGTGCTGCAGGACAGTTACAATACTAGGTAGGAGTGCTGCAGGACAGTTACAATACTAGGTAGGAGTGCTGCAGGACAGTTACAATACTAGGTAAGAGTGCTGCAGGACAGTTACAATACTAGGTAAGAGTGCTGCAGGACAGTTATAATACTAGGTAAAAGTGCTGCAGGACAGTCACGATACTAGGTAAGAGTGCTGCAGGACAGTTACGATACTAGGTAGGAGTGCTGCAGGACAGTTACAATACTCGGTAAGAGTGCTGCAGGACAGTTACGATACTAGGTAAGAGTGCTGCAGGACAGTTACAATACTACGTAGGAGTGCTGCAGGACAGTTACGATACCAGATAGGAGTGCTGCAGGACAGTTACGATACCAGATAGGAGTGCTGCAGGACAGTTACGATACTAGGTAGGAGTGCTGCAGGACAGTTCACGATACTACGGAGTGCTGCAGGACAGTTACGATACCACGAGGAGTGCTGCAGGACAATACAACACCAGGTAGGAGTGCTGCAGGACAGTTATGATACTACATAGGAGTGCTGCAGAACAGTTACAATACTAGGTAGGAGTGCTGCAGGACAGTTACGATACTAGGTAGGAGTGCTGCAGGACAGTTACGATACTAGGTAGAAGTGCTGCAGGACAGTTACAATACTAGGTAAGAGTGCTGCAGGACAGTTACAATACTAGGTAGGAGTGCTGCAGGACAGTTACAATACTAGGTAGGAGTGCTGCAGGACAGTTACAATACTCGGTAAGAGTGCTGCAGGACAGTTACGATACTAGGTAAGAGTGCTGCACAGTTCACGAGGTAGGAATGCTGCAGAACAGTTACAATACCACGTGCAGGACACAGATAGGAGTGCTGCAGGACAGTTCCGATACTAGGTAGGAATGCTGCAGAACAGTTACAATACTACGTAGGAGTGCTGCAGGACAGTTACGATACTGGATAGGAGTGCTGCAGGACAGTTACGATACTAGGTAGGAGTGCTGCAGGACAGTTAGGTAAGAGTGCTGCAGGACAGTTATGCTGGTAGGAATGCAGAACAGTTACAATACTATGTAGGAGTGCTGCAGGACAGTTACGATACTAGATAGGAGTGCTGCAGGACAGTTACGATACTAGGTAGGAGTGCTGCAGGACAGTTACGATACTAGGTAGGAATGATGCAAAACGTGTGGAAATGTGAAAAACATTATTATATGATAATACACCTTACTGTATTAGTGTAATCTATTAATTTCTTATTAACCTCTTAAGGTTTTAGCTGTATCTTATACAGTGTAAAGAAAGCTCATGAATACATTTAAATCTGATAGCTGAGGAATTTGATTGATTTTAAAATCACCAACAAACATATATACTAAAGCATATACTTCAATAATATTTCAATGTTATATTCTTGTGTGTAACTGTGTATAACTTGTGCTTCTAACAGGTTAGAAACTGAAACAGTTCAACTTTTATTATTAAAATTGTAGATGAAAAATTTAAAACTTAGACAGTATGCAAATTGAGGTTATAAACTAGGATTTTCAGGTTATTTTAACCTGAAATAGAGTATCTACAAAAGTGTGGCTTCAAATGTGCATCACAAACTCCACCTTGTTAAAGTTAAGGATACTCATCAGACTGAATCAGTATGGTTCTTCATTAGTGGATACAAGAGTTTTAATTTGATTGTGTTACAGATCATGAGCATATTGATGATGAAGAATGTAACAGCTAACAATATTTTAATCATCTGGGATTTTACTTTTAGGGATACAGATCAGGTAAATTTAGTGTGAAATGGTCATTGGACAGTATGAATACAATTATATATTTAAAAACAGCCGGTATGGGAAGAGAAAGCACTGGTAGAGGAGTGAACAACGTTTAGACCTTCAGTCATCGTCAGGGTCACAAAGAAAGGGTTACTGACAACATGTTTGAAAGGGATTGTGTGAAGGAATGTAGAGGGCGTGCTTAGATGTTGGATATATTTATTAATATAGGTATAAAGGTGTTCCTTTGTATTGGTTTATTTGGGGCTTGAGTTGTTGTGTAAGTAAGACTTCTTTCATTTTGCGTTTGTTTATGTTTGTTTCTTTATTAGTATTTGAGTGTTTTCTATGGTTATGTTGTGTTTATTTGACTTGCAGTGTTCGAAAATGTGTGAAGGTGACTTTTTATGTTCTTTGAATCTGGTTTCCATTTTTCTACTTGTTTCTCCAATATAGAAGTCGTGGCAGTTTTCACATTGTATTTTGTAAATAATGTTGGTGTGGTGTTTGTCAGTGTAGTTTTTACATAGTATAGACCTCAGTTTTGTGCCAGGTTTTTGAATAAATTTGGTATTAACTGGAATGTCATATTTTGTTACTAGTTTTTGACAAATGTTGGTTATTTTTCTGCTGATGTCGGGAATATATGGTATGCAGCAGTATATGGTTTCATGATTTTTTTTATTTGCGAGATATATTTACTTTAGTTGGTTGATTTTGCTTTCTGTCTAGGTGTGTGTGTATAATGTTTTCTACGGTTTGTGGAGGAAACTTATTGATGTTGATGAAGTATTGTTTTATTTTGTCTAATTCATCGTTAATTTTATCTTGTGAGCATAGTTTTATGGCTGTGTTTATTTGGTTTCTTAGTATGTTGAGTTTTAGTTTTGTTTCGTGTGCTGAGTCCCAAGGAATGTATAGTCCAGTATGGGTTATTTTTTGGTAGATTTCTGTTTTAAGTTGTGTATTGGTTCTTGTAATTTTGAGCTTTTAATCCAATACAAGCAAGATTTTGCATATTAGTTATAACAACATTAATTATCCCTATAGTCTTGTATAGAGAAATAAGTAAATGAAATATACAGGGGACAACAGAGTTGAACAGAACAAATCCAAATCTCCAAATGATTTCTGGACAATCTTCTTTTGACAGTAATAATACAAAAATGATTTTAGATTACATCCATTGACACATTTACTATAATTTAACAGGTCACTGAAGGACCAACTGAAATTTATTTAACATACCAAAATATCTGAAGGACAGAAAGAAACCCTTTGCCATATCATGTCTATCTCATTTACCAAATACCTGTATGACTGTATCTAACTGTGATTCCCTTATTGCAAACCAATTAACTGCAGCTGCTTTCAACGTTTTGAAAGCTGTACACTCTGTACAGCAAATTTCTAGTCAGTGGGTTAATAAGTCTGTCCTTAAACTCTTCCAATCTTGATGCACGAATCACATCTAAAGACATTTTATTCTAAAAACTAACTGCCCCATTAAGGAAATGAAATTGTCTAATTTACAGATGATTTCTATACTACTAAATCTAAAATTTATGTTGAAAGTCATACAATTCTTACACATAAAATATAAAATGTAATGTATCAGCTCTATCTATACCCTTTATAATTATCTAGAGCTCATTCAGATATCGTCTACCCATTCTTTTCTGTGATAAAATAATATTAAAAACCTTAAACTGTCCTCATATGTATCATCCTAGCTAGCCCTCATTTGAACCTCTTCTGATAAGTTCTCTTTAAAGTAGGAGTTAAAGAACAAATACAATGTTTTAAATGAGACCTAACCAGAGATGTGTACAAAGAAACAATAACAACAGTAACCCTCTTTGTCTTGTATTAATATTCCTATAAATGTACCTGAAAATACCCACTGACAACAACACACTGCCTGGAAAGCTTAGGAATCTGATTTGACCGAAACACCTTTCCTTCCACAACACTAATAAATTGTTGACCATCAAGATGGTAATCCCAGCTTAAATTAAGGTAAATCATACACACACACACTTTAAAATTTAGTGTCATTAAATGCTCACTGACACTTATCTGCTCATTTTATCAAATGATCAAAGTCTTTTTCTAAAGTTACACTATTTTTCTCAAAGTAAACTACACCAAACACATCAATGTTGCCACACTTGATCAATTTGTTCTCTTATCAGTAAGTTTTGTATTAAAAACAAGAGTACAGGTTTGTACAGTCCTTTGGTATTCATTTGAAACTCCAACCTAGTTTAACAAGGTCAATATATTAAAACCCTGTGTGTCCTCTCACCTAACCAACCCTTAATCTATTGTACTCTTACACCCACAGTGACAGCTTTCTTTATTAGTATTTTATATGGCACTTTGACCAAAAATTCAGGTGTAACAAATCCATATTTGTATCTTAACAATAAACAACGTTTTGAATACGAGACATCATCAAATTTCACATAATATTACCTGGACTAACACTGTCTACAACAGACAATGATAGTAATAAATTAATATAATTTATTAAATTGTATTAAGATCACCTTTGCAAACATATCATATTTTCTCATTTAACAAAAATTATATGTAGTTGTGACTATGCATAACCATTTGTGGAACATTACATCCTAGAATTTACAACTAGATAAGCAACATACCAAACCTAACTTAAACCTAGTTTATCATGTCATAAGCTAACATAATACGAACACATTTAGCCTTGATGACCTAGAAAATACATAAAATATAATACATCTATCACTGCTAATTAGTAATATATCTACACTCAAGCAGAAATTTCCATACAACGGTTCATCCGACAACAAATACACAAGGATAAACATTATTCAATATCAGAAAACCAACTGTAGCGAGTTATCTTAAAACCAACACCCGTGCCGGGAAACCGGTATTGAGTGACTATGAACACAAATAAACATACTCGGTATATATTTACATACTCTAGGACACTGGATGTCTGCCGTGTACACCCTCTGAACGTGTGCAGTGAAAGCACAACCATCACATGTGCAATCACTATTTAAAAATAAGTAAATTAATGTGCTTTTTTACTTCTGTTCGTTTTAAATAAGTTCAGTACATGTACTACGACTAATTTACAGGATTTTGATTGTGAAATCATATCCAACATCTTGCAGTTCTGAAATATAACATTCTAATCCAAATGACTACAAAAATAAACATTTTTAGCCTATAAAAATTTGTTTATAAGCCTACATAGACTTAACTAAGGTTTATTCCAAACCTAATAGTAACACGAATACTAAACAAGCAGGCAAGTTTTATTAATAATAACATTAATAAATAATAATAGGAGAATAATATTAGTTTTATTATGCAATTATCAGAAGTTGAAAACGTAATTTTACAAACCTAGTAAAAGTTTAAGTTCTTTTTTGCCATCATGCTTGTCCTTGCGAAGTTGTCTTTCTGTTTCATAATTGATTCTTTTTTTTATCTTCGTGATGACGTTGTTCTATGCTTTTATTTTAATTAAGGTGCTAACACCCATCTTAAGAACGCATCTTTTTTGTTCTTTTATTTCGCTTGGACAACAAGCCATGTTCAAAAAATCAATTATCAATATATCATTTATTATACGAGTCCCCCTGTATAACATGTAAAATTTCCATCTTTACCTTTTCCAACTATTTCGTAGCTCACTTTCTTATTGTGAATTAGTGAATAATTATTCATAATACTAATAACGTTAAGCCTAAACTCTAAACTAATCGATGATACAACAGTATCAGTATTACTGCAAATTAAAAAATTTCAAAATGTGCCCGAAATTGAACATTAAAAATGATACTTTGATGAAAAATTACTTCAGTTACTACCATATAAAAATATCGTAATTATAACCGAGATATACAAAACGACTGGTGATGACTAAGTTCCCTTCTCTCTAGTCTCACACTTCTAAATTAAGGACGGCTAGCGCAGATAGTCCAAGAGTAGCTTTACGTGAAATTCAAAACAAGCAAACAATCGTTATACAAGTACAAAAAGTTTTATTTTCAACCGAATGAGTGAAAAGTAATTGATTATAAATAATATTTACGCAGTAGCGAGGATTTTTCTTTTCACGAAATTAAAATTGAAACAAAAATATGAAGTCCAAATTTGAAATACTATTTATATATATAACTAAATAAAAATAATCGAAACAACAGCTTTAACTCCAAGAAAATCAAAATAAAACTGTGTTTCAACTAATAGCTTGTATTGTTTTGTTTTTAGTTTAGTCAGTTATTAATATTATTTCAGATTACAGCTTTTACTGTAAGGAAGAAATATAATCGTCCTTACAGTAAAATATATAGTTTGTAATAAATAAAACTACGTTTTAGTAAGGTATAAGAATATAAATATTACATTCAAACTCTATTCTAAAAAGTTTAATGGAAATATTCAAATGTTTTTATGGCATTGAGCTATATTGTTTGGTTATTTTATATTTTTATAATTTTGAAAGAGTTAAATCTTTGAAATATAATCGCAAGCAAAACAACGCACTATTAAATATGGATCTATACTTTGTTTCATTTTGAGAAATATAAATTAAATAACATTTGGGAATGTGGCTTTTTCTAATTTTCCTCCCTAATATGATTTCTGTGCATCAGTTTCGAGTACTTTTTAAATGTGCTCTAAATAATATTTTTATAGAACTTTCAAAATTAAATTTTATAATTTCTTTTGCTGCCGTATTTTCAGTAAGAAATAAAATATAAATAATAATAAAAAAAGATTGTCAATGATAACGTAATAAATAAATATCTCAGATTTTTCAGGGTTAGTTATTACATAATGCAAGTAGAACATCCTTCCAATTGTAGGGTACAAAGAACATGAAATCGAAATATGGTGGCGTAGCAGAAATTAAAATAAAACATTGTTATTTTCATTTTTGTTCATAAGAAAGGATTATTATTGTTTACAATATAAATACAATTTTTTACACGAAATAGGTGAATAAATTTTAAATCAACAAAATGCTGTCCCCCAGTGACTCAGCATTAAATACGTGAGTTTTTAAAATCTGACTAAAACACTAAAAATATGACTTAGATACCCACGGTTGGCAGAGAACAGATAGCCAATTATACAGATTTGTGCTTTATAACAAATAAATAATGATAATGACAGATAATTTTTAAGCACTTTGCAGCACAATTATGAAACTTACCAATGAAGATGGTTTTACAGGGGTTAAATTGTTAATGTGACATGCAGACGTACGCGTTACAATTTGACCAAATATTGATACAGTTTTTAAATGTAGTGTTTGTTTGTTTTAGAGCCAAACCACACTGGGATATCTGCTGTGTCCAGCACAGATTTTAGGGTTTGAAAATTCGTGAGCTTAGTAGTAACCAAGTAGGATTGTATAAAGTGAAGGGAAAATAAAACGTGTTACATAATTATTTTGTGAAAACTATACTTTTAAATAATGGGGGCTAAGCCCACAGGTTTTAATGTGACACTTGTACACATTTCAATATTCGTTTTGGGAAAGAAACTAGGTAATACTTTTTCTACAATCTTAAAACCAGACTTCTAATTTTATTATAAAAAGAAGAAACTATATCTCTTTATTGTTTCAAATCATGTAATCTAATGGGGTGATCGTCTTATAACGTAATTGTAGAAATACATAGCTGTTAGCTTTTATTGAACTTTGGTTGTTCGATATCCTAGTCAGCTTTAAAACTTATAAAATCAATAGCGATCCAGTTTGCCATTTCACTTGCTCTGTTGGAGTTCATGATACAGAAGAAAAGCGTTTTCCTATTAACAAATATATTATTGGGGGTAAGTAAACAAGCCCAATCTAAAATGAATGTATTAGCCGGTTCAGTTTCTGCTTCGATGCAAGATGGGGGAGTCGTGATATAGTGTACTTCTGATCACAGATTTCTCTTTTTTCTGTACAAGAAGTTTATAATGTATTATAGTAAGAATAAACTTCACATAATCAGTTTCATGAGACCAGTTGATAGAAAGGAGGTTCAACTAGTTTAGTATCTCGCTTTGATTTCAATGTTAACCAAGGGGGCCGGGTAGGGTTGCTGGGGCTGAAGGTACCTAAAACATGCCTTAGCCTTCCTTGTAGCTCCTGATAAGCGCTATCTGGTACAATGATAATTAGCTTGGTGGGTATTTTGTTTTTAAAATCTAACAAACTCCTAAAGGGGCTTGAGAGACAACCAGGGGCGTTTAGAAAATGTTTCTCTTCTTTCCTTTCGAGAAATTAAGGTTTAGTTCAATAATGAAATTAAAGGTTTAGCGCTAACATTAGGAATATGAAAGGAGAGTTGGCTTTAAAAATTTAAGATTATAAACCACTTGACTGTTAATAGTTTGGGCATACCCCAGGAGAGGTTTGTAGTTAAGTTTGACTGTTTAGCCAGCTGATGTACCTGCCTCGAGACATCAAAATAGCTGTGAATGTGAAGGTCTAAAGAAAAAAGGTGTTCAAACCGATCTGCTTGTTGTCAAAGATGGTTTGCTTCTTACATTCCATCGGAGTGTGCTAGCCTCTCTATGTAGGGTGGCCAAGATATCTGTAATACAAAAGCCATCTGTATTTTCTTCTCTACAGGTCATTAGAAGTTACATATGAAGAGCTACCTGGTATATTTGTTCTATCTCCAGTGTATATACTGTTTTTCAGCTATCTAGAGCGTCCCAAAGTCGAAAACCGATGAATCGCTAAAACCCGAGATTTATTTTACTTCATCATAATCTTTCTTCAACTGACGTAGCGCTTACCTTATTCTAGCTATAATTCATCGTCAAAAGTCTTCACAATTTTTGTCTACATATTTTATTTTTATTCTATGGAACATTTATAAAACTTTAGAATACACTTTGTAACCTAGTAATGCACGTACGCCATCTTATGAAAAATAAACAAACAACGATTAGATAACAGACTAAGCCTTTTCGACTTTACATGGAGAATAAACTTGCTACATTTCTGGCTTACTCACTTACTATCGAACGATTGGAGTTTGAATAAAATCTCAACTTTCATCAGTATATCTTTGCTTCAGTTAACTTTATAATACTATGGACTGCTATCTCAAATATAAAGAATTAACTTTAGCGCCTCCTTGTGGGATGCATGGGCAAAAAGCCAGGTCAGAAATCCATAATGTTCAAGTATAGCCATTCCTAATTTAGGACAGATAATCAGAAGAAAAATACAATAAGCTATCAGGAAAGTTTGCCTATTAGATTGTTATTATATAGAGTACAAATTTATCAGTACAAACCGTGTTCAGAAGCATATTGTGACTTGAAACTTGGGCGTGCTAACCACGGCTTGCCAACACGATATGTTAAAGTATGCCAATAGGTAAAATCAAATTGTTTTTATTAAACCGCTTCATCCCAGTGGCTCACCGACAGCTTAAGACCCTAAAGGTTGAGTTTATATATCTATGGTGTAATAACAGACAAAACAATACCCATTTTTTATTAAAACATACAATATGGTACAAGAACGCTTTTGTAAACATCAAAAGTTTGTATGCAATTTGTGAAACAGAAAACTGTATTTGTTTAATTTTTCAAGTGTTGACTTCATGAGTAGCATCACGTTATCTTTTACTTTTATTTTCTTTCTTGGACTTTACTTTTCTCGTGTCTTTGCCTTTATTAGATTCCAAAATTTCTTTGTATTCCTTGTAACTGAAATATTCCAGGTTTCTTTCATTGGCCATCCGTCGTGCAATACGATAACCTTCAAGAAACAAAGAAGACAGCAAAACAACAATTAGTTTAACTAACATTTGACATTGAAAATGTTTATATTTTAATAACTCAAATGCAACAAGTACAATTCGGATCACTGACGATGAGAAATAAACTGTGAGATCACTTCTTGAATGAAACATGTAAACACAATACATTCATAAAAATACACAACCGGAGTCGTTGTGATTGGCGTGAATATTTATACATATATGCTTTTTTATCCTATTTGAGGAAATGAACCCCAACCACCACCTCCACTTCAGGCGTGCAGCTCATGCACTCCTGAGTATAATCAGAACCCGGGAATTGAAAGTGAATTTTCTCGGGTTCCCCCACATCAAACTCTTACCACAGGATCTACGGATCCCCCGCCGCCCTGAAGGACCCTAGTCCCACATTGCTTTTTGTGATACTCACTAGTCAGCGCTTGTTGTTCGTTTTTCTGTGGATGTTTGCTTGCTAGCAAATTTCAAATTCAAGTTAATGTAATTAAACCATTTTTTTTTCTCGGGTAGCAAGATTTAAAACTTTTCCTGAGCGGAGTGAAGATAAAGAACTTTTCTGAACGGTTGTATCTGTTCCTAAACACAAGCGACAGATATATTTAAACTGTTCCTAAACACTAGCGACAGATATATTTAAACTGTTCCCAAACACTAGCGACAGATATATTTAAACTGTTCCTAAACACTAGCGACAGATATATTTAAACTGTTCATAAACACTAGCGACAGATATATTTAAACTGTTCCTAAACACTAGCGACAGATATATTTAAACTGTTCCTAAACACTAGCGACAGATATATTTAAACTGTAACACTCGTCACGTTTTGCTTTTGCTACACTTCTTAATATTATAGGGCTGGGCATGGCCTGTGGTTAAAGCACTCGACTCGTAATCTGAGGGTCACGGGTTCGAATCCCCGTCACATCAAACATGTTCGCCCTTTCAGCCGTGGGGGCGTTATAATGTACGGTCAATCCCACTATCAGTTGGTCCCGAGAGTTGGCGGTGGGTGGTGATGACTAGCTGCCTTCTCTCTAGTCTTACATTGCTAAGTTAGGGACGGCTAGCGCAGGTATCCCTCGTGTAGCTTTGCGCGAACATTGAAATTCAACCAGTAATAGTACGTTCTGGTTACCTTCAAGGACAACTTTACATAACCGTTATTATAAAATTGCAGTCTTAGTTTAACAGCTCGTTCAGTCCAGTTGTTCACCACGATTTAAGAACAACGTTTATAATAAAAAGTACAAAATATTTCACTAAAACCATCATTCGACTTACTCGGATCTCTACAGATGAGACTGTCACAGCAGATGTAGCAATTTTCTACGGGTCTACGTCTGAACATCCACAAAAAATTAACACAAGGAAAGACAAACATACATAATATAAAGGATGTTGTTAAAGAAACAACGATAATTTTGAAAACAATCAGCTGAACGTCTTTGTCAAGGTTTTCTATATCCTGTATACGGTGTTCCGTTTCTTCAAGAGAAGTTTCGTAATTCTATGTGAACGTAAAAAATTAAATAAGCTATTCGAATAAACGAAAATAAAACAACAAACGTATTATCTGAAAAAGTTAAAACTACGTTATAAAACTAAGTTCCTGTAACTTCATTTTTCAGTTTAAAACCAAGCTGATGAAAAATTTGATAAAAGGTTTCCTTATGGTTAAGGCCCGGCATGACTAAGTGAATAAGGCACTCGACTCGTAATTCGTGGGTCGCGGATTCGAATCCCCTTCGCATCAAATATGCTCGCCCTTTATGGGGGCGTCATAATGTTACGGTCAATCTCACAAATAGTCCTCGTGTAGCTTTGCGCGAAATTCAAATCAAACCTTATTTCGACTCGGCATGGCCAGGTGGGTTAAGGCTTTCGACTCATAATCTGAGGGTCGCGGGTTGGAATCCTCGTCGCACCAAACATACTCGTCCTTTCAGTCGTGGGAATGTTATAATGTTACGATCAATCCCACTATTCGTTAATAAAAGAGTTGCCCAAGAGTTGGCGGTGGGTGGTGATGACTAGCTGCCTTTCCTCTTGTCTTACACTGCTAAATTAGGAACGGCTAGAGCAGATAGCTCTCGTTTAGCTTCGGGCGAAATTCAAAAGAAACCAAACCAAGCTTACGTATATACATTTAAAATATTTTTGTTCATATTTACCGGACGTCAGCAAAATGCTGTAACATACAATATCATTAGCATGTGTTTAATGTAGCCGGGATTACTTCACTTATAATTAATAACGTATAACAAAATCAGCACACGGAATCTGTTGGGAAATGTTTGAATGAAAATATTCCTCACATTAGTACTGGTAGAATAATTAATGTCAGCTTTGTTCAAGAAACAAACAAAAGTCATTTTAAGCTATTAAATACAAAGGTGTATATGAAATCATGAAGTAGAAGTTGAATTATAGGTATTTCAAGTTTAAGAACAATCAATTCAGTTTAATAACTCATTATTCATTGCATGAAATGTAATATTGACAGAATCACGCTGGCAACATTTACATACAGAAAATGATAAATTTGTCATATCACTGAAAATATGTATTCAACATAATTAATATAACTATATAGCAGGGGTGGTCATACCGCGGTACTTTGACATATAATGTGTAGCTCGTGGAAACATGTTGGATAAACTCCATTTTACATCATTATTAATATAACTATATAGCAGGGGTGGTCATACCGCGGTACTTTGACATATAATGTGTAGCTCGTGGAAACATGTTAGATAAACTCCATTTTACATCATTATTAATATAACTATATAGCAGGGTGGTCATACCGCGGTACTTTGATATATAATGTGTAGCTCGTGGAAACATGTTGGATAAACTCCTTTTACATCATTATTAATATAACTATATAGCAGGGGTGGTCATACCGCGGTACTTTGATATATAATGTGTAGCTCGTGAAAACATGTTGGATAAACTCCATTTTACATCATTATTAATATAACTATATAGCAGGGGTGGTCATACCGCGGTACTTTGACATATAATGTGTAGCTCGTGGAAACATGTTGGATAAACTCCTTTTACATCATTATTAATATAACTATATAGCAGGGTGGTCATACCGCGGTACTTTGACATATAATGTGTAGCTCGTGGAAACATGTTAGATAAACTCCATTTTACATCATTATTAATATAACTATATAGCAGGGTGGTTATACCGCGGTACTTTGACATATAATGTGTAGCTCGTGGAAACATGTTGGATAAACTCCATTTAACATCATTAATAATATAACTATATAGCAGGGGTGGTAATACCGCGGTACTTTGACATATAATGTGTAGCTCGTGGAAACATGTTGGATAAACTCCATTTTACATCATTATTAATATAACTATATAGCAGGGATGGTTATACCGCGGTACTTTGACATATAATGTGTAGCTCGTGGAAACATGTTGGATAAACTCCATTTTACATCATTATTAATATAACTATATAGCAGGGGTGGTCATACCGCGGTACTTTGACATATAATGTGTAGCTCGTGGAAACATGTTGGATAAACTCCATTTTACATCATTATTAATATAACTATATAGCAGGGGTGGTCATACCGCGGTACTTTGACATATAATGTGTAGCTCGTGGAAACATGTTGGATAAACTCCATTTTACATCATTATTAATATAACTATATAGCAGGGGTGGTCATACCGCGGTACTTTGACATTGACATATAATGTGTAGCTCGTAGAAACATGTTAGATAAACTCCATTTTACATCATTATTAATATAACTATATAGCAGGGGTGGTCATACCGCGGTACTTTGATATATAATGTGTAGCTCGTGAAAACATGTTGGATAAACTCCATTTTACATCATTATTAATATAGCTATATAGCAGGGGTGGTACTTTGATATATAATGTGTAGCCGTGACATGGTAAACTTTGACATATATTATGTATATAGCAGGGTGGTCAGCTCGTGTAGCTCGTGGAAACATGTTGGATAAACTCCATTTTACATCATTATTAATATAACTATATAGCAGGGGTGGTCATACCGCGGTACTTTGACATATAATGTGTAACTCGTGGAAACATGTTGGATAAACTCCTTTTTACATCATTATTAATATAACTATATAGCAGGGGTGGTCATACCGCGGTACTTTGATATATAATGTGTAGCTCGTGAAAACATGTTGGATAAACTCCATTTTACATCATTATTAATATAACTATATAGCAGGGGTGGTCATACCGCGGTACTTTGACATATAATGTGTAGCTCGTGGAAACATGTTGGATAAACTCCTTTTTACATCATTATTAATATAACTATATAGCAGGGGTGGTCATACCGCGGTACTTTGATATATAATGTGTAGCTCGTGAAAACATGTTGGATAAACTCCATTTTACATCATTATTAATATAGCTATATAGCAGGGGGGGTCATACCACGGTACTTTGACATATAATGTGTAGCTCGTGGAAACATGTTGGATAAACTCCTTTTTACATCATTATTAATATAACTATATAGCAGGGGTGGTCATACCGCGGTACTTTGATATATAATGTGTAGCTCGTGAAAACATGTTGGATAAACTCCATTTTACATCATTCTTAATATAGCTATATAGCATGGGTGGCCATATCGCAGTACTTTGACATATAATGTGTAGCTCGTGGAAACATGTTGGATAAACTCCTTTTTACATCATTATTAATATAACTATATAGCAGGGGTGGTCATACCGCGGTACTTTGACATATAATGTGTAGCTCGTGGAAACATGTTAGATAAACTCCATTTTATATCATTATTAATATAACTATATAGCAGGGGTGGTCATACCGCGGTACTTTGACATATAATGTGTAGCTCGTGGAAACATGTTGGATAAACTCCATTTTACATCATTATTAATATAACTATATAGCAGGGATGGTCATACCGCGGTACTTTGACATATAATGTGTAGCTCGTGGAAACATGTTAGATAAACTCCATTTTACATCATTATTAATATAACTATATAGCAGGGGTGGTCATACCGCGGTACTTTGACATATAATGTGTAGCTCGTGGAAACATGTTAGATAAACTCCATTTTACATCATTATTAATATAACTATATAGCAGGGTGGTCATACCGCGGTACTTTGACATATAATGTGTAGCTCGTGGAAACATGTTAGATAAACTCCATTTTACATCATTATTAATATAACTATATAGCAGGGTGGTCATACCACGGTACTTTGACATATAATGTGTAGCTCGTAGAAACATGTTGGATAAACTCCATTTTACATCATTATTAATATAACTATATAGCAGGGGGGTCCATACCGCGGTACTTTGACATATAATGTGTAGCTCGTAAAAACATGTTAGATAAACTCCATTTTACATCATTATTAATATAACTATATAGCAGGGGTGGTCATACCGCGGTACTTTGACATATAATGTGTAGCTCGTGGAAACATGTTAGATAAACTCCATTTTACATCATTATTAATATAACTATATAGCAGGGGTTGGTCATACCGCGGTACTTTGACATATAATGTGTAGCTCGTGGAAACATGTTGGATAAACTCCATTTTACATCATTATTAATATAACTATATAGCAGGGGGGTCCATACCGCGGTACTTTGACATATAATGTGTAGCTCGTGGAAACATGTTGGATAAACTCCATTTTACATCATTATTAATATAACTATATAGCAGGGGTGGTCATACCGCGGTACTTTGACATATAATGTGTAGCTCGTGGAAACATGTTGGATAAACTCCATTTTACATCATTATTAATATAACTATATAGCAGGGTGGTCATACCGCGGTACTTTGACATATAATGTGTAGCTCGTGGAAACATGTTGGATAAACTCCATTTTACATCATTATTAATATAACTATATAGCAGGGTGGTCATACCGCGGTACTTTGACATATAATGTGTAGCTCGTGGAAACATGTTGGATAAACTCCATTTTACATCATTATTAATATAACTATATAGCAGGGTGGTCATACCGCGGTACTTTGACATATAATGTGTAGCTCGTGGAAACATGTTGGATAAACTCCATTTTACATCATTATTAATATAACTATATAGCAGGGGTGGTCATACCGCGGTACTTTGACATATAATGTGTAGCTCGTGGAAACATGTTGGATAAACTCCATTTTACATCATTATTAATATAACTATATAGCAGGGGTTGGTCATACCGCGGTACTTTGACATATAATGTGTAGCTCGTGGAAACATGTTAGATAAACTCCATTTTACATCATTATTAATATAACTATATAGCAGGGGTGGTCATACCGCGGTACTTTGACATATAATGTGTAGCTCGTGGAAACATGTTGATAAACTCCATTTTACATCATTATTAATATAACTATATAGCAGGGGTGGTCATACCGCGGTACTTTGACATATAATGTGTAGCTCGTGGAAACATGTTGGATAAACTCCATTTTACATCATTATTAATATAACTATATAGCAGGGGTGGTCATACCGCGGTACTTTGATATATAATGTGTAGCTCGTGGAAACATGTTGGATAAACTCCATTTTACATCATTATTAATATAACTATATAGCAGGGGTGGTCATACCGCGGTACTTTGACATATAATGTGTAGCTCGTGGAAACATGTTAGATAAACTCCATTTTATATCATTATTAATATAACTATATAGCAGGGGTGGTCATACCGCGGTACTTTGACATATAATGTGTAGCTCGTGGAAACATGTTGGATAAACTCCATTTTACATCATTATTAATATAACTATATAGCAGGGATGGTTATACCGCGGTACTTTGACATATAATGTGTAGCTCGTGGAAACATGTTGGATAAAATCCATTTAACATCATTATTAATATAACTATATAGCAGGGGTGGTTATACCGCGGTACTTTGACATATAATGTGTAGCTCGTGGAAACATGTTGGATAAACTCCATTTAACATCATTAATAATATAACTATATAGCAGGGGTGGTAATACCGCGGTACTTTGACATATAATGTGTAGCTCGTGGAAACATGTTGGATAAACTCCATTTTACATCATTATTAATATAACTATATAGCAGGGGTGGTCATACCGCGGTACCTTGACATATAATGTGTAGCTCGTAGAAACATGTTAGATAAACTCCATTTTATATCATTATTAATATAACTATATAGCAGGGGTGGTCATACCGCGGTACTTTGACATATAATGTGTAGCTCGTGGAAACATGTTGGATAAACTCCATTTTACATCATTATTAATATAACTATATAGCAGGGTGGTTATACCGCGGTACTTTGACATATAATGTGTAGCTCGTGGAAACATGTTAGATAAACCCATTTTACATCATTATTAATATAACTATATAGCAGGGTGGTCATACCGCGGTACTTTGACATATAATGTGTAGCTCGTGGAAACATGTTGGATAAACTCCATTTTACATCATTATTAATATAACTATATAGCAGGGATGGTTATACCGCGGTACTTTGACATATAATGTGTAGCTCGTGGAAACATGTTGGATAAAATCCATTTAACATCATTATTAATATAACTATATAGCAGGGGTGGTTATACCGCGGTACTTTGACATATAATGTGTAGCTCGTGGAAACATGTTGGATAAACTCTATTTAACATCATTAATAATATAACTATATAGCAGGGGTGGTAATACCGCGGTACTTTGACATATAATGTGTAGCTCGTGGAAACATGTTGGATAAACTCCATTTTACATCATTATTAATATAACTATATAGCAGGGGTGGTCATACCGCGGTACCTTGACATATAATGTGTAGCTCGTAGAAACATGTTAGATAAACTCCATTTTATATCATTATTAATATAACTATATAGCAGGGGTGGTCATACCGCGGTACTTTGACATATAATGTGTAGCTCGTGGAAACATGTCGGATAAACTCCATTTTACATCATTATTAATATAACTATATAGCAGGGGTGGTTATACCGCGGTACTTTGACATATAATGTGTAGCTCGTGGAAACATGTTAGATAAACTCCATTTTACATCATTATTAATATAACTATATAGCAGGGGTGGTCATACCGCGGTACTTTGACATATAATGTGTAGCTCGTGGAAACATGTTGGATAAACTCCATTTTACATCATTATTAATATAAAAATGTCAAAGCTTTATAATTATTTACTGGATATAAACTGAGAATCAACCGGATTAAAACGTAAGTTTAATGTTTATAGTGTGTAAATATATTTAATAATTTAAATCATAATTTTAATGTTGGACTTGAATAAGAGATCAAGGAAAATTCGAATCAGCAACGATTAAAAACGAATTGTATTGGATCAGTAATCATACAAGTAAGGATTACAAAGGAATTGTACTGGATCAGTAATCATACAAGCAGGATTACAGAGGAATTGTACTGGATCAGTAATCATACAAGTAAGGATTACAGAAGAATTGTACTGGATCAGTAATGATACAAGTAAGGATTAGAGAAGAATTGTACTGGATCAGTAATGATACAATTAAGGATTACAGAGGAATTGTACTGGATCAGTAATGATACAAGTAAGGATTACAGAGAAATTGTTCTGGATCAGTAATGATATAAGTAAGGATTACAGGGGAATTGTACTGGATCAGTAATGATACAAGTAAGGATTACAGAGGAATTGTACAGGATCAGTAATGATACAAGTACGGATTACAGAGGAACTGTGCTGGATCAGTAATGATACAAGTAAGAATTACAGAGGAACTGTACTGGATCAGTAATGATACAAGTAAGGATTACAGAGAATTGTACTGGATCAGTAATGATACAATTAAGGATTACAGAGGACTTGTACTGGATCAGTAATGATACAAGTAAGGATTACAGAGGAATTGTACTGGATCAGTAATGATACAAGTAAGGATTACAGAGGAATTGTTCTGGATCAGTAATGATATAAGTAAGGATTACAGAGGAATTGTACTGGATCAGTAATGATACAAGTAAGGATTACAGAAGAATTGTACTGGATCAGTAATGATAACAGAGGAATTGTACTGGATCAGTAATGATACAAGTAAGGATTACAGAGGACTTGTACTGGATCAGTAATCATCCAAGTAAGGATTACAGAAGAATTGTACTGGATCAGTAATCATACAAGTAACGATTACAGAGGAATTATACTGGAGAATCGGTAATCGTACAAGCAAGAATTACAGAGGAATTGTGTTGGAGAATCAGTAATCATATTAGCCGATGCTGACAATGTTAGTTTTAGTGGGCGTGGTTTGCGATCATGTGATTGTGGCGTGTGTGGCTGTGTTGCGGGCAGCTAAAATTAGCGGAGTGTTAATGTGATACTGGGCGCTGTAGAGTTTGGTTGTTTTGCGCGTATTGAAGCTTATTGTTTGTTTTCACTTTAATTTTTTTAGAAGTGTCTGAAAATTTTGTGAAGGAAAATGGCGTTATAAACTCGTAAGAAGCGAAAGTATGAAGATGAAAACAGAAACCTTAAGCCATAGTGGGAGGAAGATTTTGCATTCACTGTTAAATAAAAGAGGTAAACCTTTATGTCTTATCTGCAATGTGTTACTCAGTCATTACAAAGCCAGTAACTTGAAATGCCACTGTGAAACAAATCACAAAAACCTCGTCTGATTATCCACCTAAATTAGAATTACGGAAAAACAAGTTAACTATTGTTAAATCATAACTAAATAGCCAGCAGACACTTTTGATAACGTTCAGTAAGGAAGTTGATACAACGACTGAAGCTAGTTTTGTTATATCATGAAATATTGTTCCTGCTAAATGCCCATATTTTAGGGTGAATTTGTTAAGAAGAATATAACTGAAGTTGTTGCAGTGTTAGATCCAAATAACACAAAACTTCAGTGATTAATAGCACAACCAATAGCTTCACGTCACACTACAGAGAGACGTATCTCCCAGATCAGTGTTGATGTTGCAGCAGACAAAATGCAAAATGACTTAAAGAATTCAGCTTAGCCCTTGACAAATCTACAGATACATAAGACAACCCATAACTGGCGGTGTTCGTTGTTTCCTCTGATGTAACTATGAAAGAAGAGATGTTGAACTTAGTGGCACTGAAAGAAACAACTCGTGGTTTTGACATTAAAAATGCGCTTGACAGAGCCTTAACAAATGCTGATATTCCACTGGGTAAAGTCGTCAGTGTTTCAAGAGATGGTTTGGTTTGTTTTCAACTTCGCGCAAAGCTACTCGAGGGCTATCTGCGCTAGCCGTCCCTAATTTAGCAGCGTAAGACTAGAGGGAAAGCAGCCAGCCATCACCACCTACAGCTGAAAGGGCGAGCAGGTTTGGTATGACGGGGATTCGAACCTGCAACCCTTGGATTACGAATCCAGCGCCCTAACCACTTGGCCATGCCGGGTGTGGAGCTAGTCACACTTCATAATTTAAAAATCATACTTACATTAACATAGTCATCAGTGTCCCCTTGAGCAGTCTCTGACGGATTAGGAAAAACTAGATCGGGATTTGTATTTCCTTTGACTCGGTGATTCCGTGTTTCCAGAACACGATTGGCTGGATTAACAAACTCTTCAGTTCTTTTCACTCTTTGTTCCTGCAGTAAGCACTGCATACAACGTATTATCATTGTATTTTTAATCAAGAAAGTGGGTCTTCGTGTGTCGTTAATATTGGTTATATTAAGTAAGCCCCGTGGAAGCATGGCTAACTTGCACTCAAACACGCAAATTTCCTGTCGCTGGAGAGGTCCAACAGATGAAATGTTTCTTAAATATATGGTTGGCATGTTCGTAACATGCTCTTCTTGTTTCAGCCACTTTCGCTGGTCAAAAGTTCTTCGTCGATAAAGATCCACAACCCCTATTGAAATACGTCATACAGGTAATTGTTTTTCATTATTAGATATATTAAAAGTAATCTTTATGAAACAAAGAACTTCCACTGAAAACAGCAATTAGTTACACGACCTCTAATAATATTTTAGTGTATGCGTGTGTGTTTTCTTAGAGCAAAGCCACATCGGACAATCTGCTGAGTCCACCGAGGAGAATCGAAACCCTGATTTTAGCTTTGTAAATTCGTAGACTTACCGCTGCACCAGCGGGGGAACAATATTCTAGTCATAGGAAATATAAATATATAAAATTGTTACAAACACTGTAACTACTTCGTTTGGTTTGAATTTTCGGACAAAGCTACACGAGGGCTATCTGCACTTGCCGTCCGTAATTTAGCAGTGTAAGAATAGAAGGGAAGGCAGCTAGTCATCACCACCCAATGCCAACTCTTGGGCTACTCTTTTACCAACAAATAGTGAGATTGACCGTTACATTATAACGCCCCTCACGACTTAAAGGACTAGCATGTTTGATAGGACAGGGATTCGAACCCGCGACCGTGACATGTAAAAACTAGCCTTTTTACATATGTGACAGTTGAGTTTATTTTAGAGTAAAGCCATGCTGCGCTAAATGCGGGGAATCGAACCCCAGATTTCAACGTTGTTACTCCATAGTATTCCTACTGTTTCACCAATGTACGTATCGGTTGGAAAAGCGATTAATTGTGTATTTGCACGTTATTAAAATGACTCGAATCCCAGGAACTGTTTAGACGTTACTGTCATCAAAGAATTCTTACATATTTCAGCAACCTGGTCATGATTCACTTCTTGAAATGAGTATTGTACGTACTGAAAGGACTTGTACATTATAATATAAAACTGTCAATGCAATTTAACTTTTTAAAAGTCGTGAAAATGTCATTCTCCAATTTTCTAGATTAATTATGTGGATGACATTTTCACGACTTTTAAAAAATTAAATTGCATTGACAGTTTTATATTATAATGTACAAGTCCTTTCAGTACGTACAATAAGTTTTGAAATATTGCTAAAAACAAAAGAAATGTTTAACTGTTTATTCTAAATTTTTGCTTATTTGTAACAATATCCATTTTAACTTATAGAAATTAAAATTATATAAATATCAGTTGAAGTTTTAAACCTATGCTTATATTTGGCTATTAAAAATAAAACGTTCATTATTGAATTTATTCTTTCACTTATTTTGCACAGTACAAGAAATCGAACGATCTTATTTTACCTGAAAAATATTAAAATAGCTTCAATTGTTTCGCAAATACTTTAAATGGTTATTTAAATTTATTATGCGTTTAAAATGTAATTTAAAACAGTAAAAAGTTAAACCTAAATATAGGCTTGCTTGCTTATACATTTTCAAAGACTAAAATTAATAGGCCTAGTAATAAAAATAAAGCATAACAGTGAAAACAAAGCTTTAACAATTTGCAAATTATTAGTACCAACAACCATATTACTCAGGATCAATACTTGAACGTAGATAATCATTTCTAGTAAACCGGTTCCGATGAAAAGAATTTACTTTCTTCGATTAAGAGCTGCTTCAATTTTGAAAACAGACCCCGACATTCGTTAGTTGGTCATTTTCCTGTTTTATCACTCACATAATTTCAGCTGTAACAAAAATGATATTAATAGTTTTAATAGGTTTTGATGATAAACATTTTGTAGCTTTTGTTATTTTTTTAAATTTTTAAAATATTTTTAAAAACTTAGCAACGTATGAAACAACAAACTTTTCTACTACTACAGTTAACACTAACAGAACCAATTGATTACGAAAAAACGAAACCTATGGCGCCACATAAAGCAACAGTTAATATCTATTGTATATATCGTATTTTTATAACAATATAAAGCATAATAAAATATTTCAAAGTTTACAAAGCCGTTTTACATTTCTGCTATTAACTGAAAACATTTTTTTCTGTTCTTAGTGGTAGCGTTTTTAAGATTCAATCACATCTCACCTGATTTATTAATGCAATTAAATTTGTTTTTGTCACTTTTCAAGGGAAAATCTATTTAAATATTCTATTAAAGAGTGAAACATTACTTAAAAAGTGTTGATGTATAAATAAAATTCGACATATTTTATTTTAGTTTTTAGTGACATGTTTAACATTTACAGAAAATAAACGAAATATACTTCTATCTATTTGAAGCTTTGTTTGCATTATCAGTATTTATTTAGAAATTATCACTCCATTAATCGGTAGTCGATCTTTTCAAGCCATATTTAACCCATTACTTAACTATTTCTTACCTTAACTTCGACCTATTTATACATTTTTTTGCGAGTAATAAACAATTCGTTATAGATAGTAAAAAATATTTTTCTGTTTAATTATAAAACATTAAGCTTAAATAATGATATATATGTATAAATGTATATACCGAAATGTACTATGAACAACTTTTCGAAAAGTCTTGACGACAAGCTAAAGAATGGGTTAAATCTCTTTATAAAATAACAATTATTGTCATCAGCTTTATTGTTTGGCGGATTCTTTCATTGTTTGGTTTAAAAAAGTTCAGTCAATTTAACAATAACTAATTGATCTATTTCTTCAATAACTTTCGAAAGAAATCACGTTCATTTCGACACAGGTTACAGCCTTAAGTTAAAAAACAAATTTTTAAGGACTTTTGCCTTAATCATAAAATTAGCCAGATGGTTAATCACTCGACTCGTAATCTAAGGGTCACTGGTTTGAATCTCCGTCACATCAAACATGCTCGCCTATTCAGCCGTGGGGGCGTTATAATGTGACAGTCAATCCTACTATTCGTTGGTAAAAGAGTAGCCCAAGAGTTGACGATAGGTGGTGATGACTAGCTTCCTTCCCTCTAGTCTTACACTGCTAAATTAGAGATGGCTAGCGCAGAAAGCCCCCGTGTAGCTTTGCACGAAATTCAAACCAAACAAACATTTTAAATAAAGGCAGCGATACTAAGGTATATTTATTTCACAAATAAACGTATTTACAGACTTTTCTCGCTCACTGATAGTGTAACTGAATTTATATAAATATGATAATGTTAATACTATCTGTTGTCTGCCATGTGATTGCTTTCTCACAGTGTGAATGGATCTCCATTAGGCCCATCAAGAGGTACATACAAATTTACAGTTTTGCGGTTTTAAGGGCGTTTTTACCAATAAACCTCCTTACCACATTTGATGGACCTTCACCAGATTAGAATGTACAAACAAGTTTTCAGTTGTAATTTTGTATTTTGCGGTTTTTATAAACATTTTTTTTTGCGTTTTTTACCATTACTTTGCTCCCTCTTGATGAATATTCACCAAGTTTGGCACGAAGGTTTACTGGGTCCATGCGGAGATGCACATAGACTTATGGTTTGATTTTCTTTCTGTTTGTTTCAGTCTTTACTGGCGTTTTCCACAATTACATAAAGGGAAGCAACTTTGCATATTCTAATATAACCTGTTATTAATCATAAATTTACATAACTTTCGTCCTGGAAACGGGTACTTCATTGATTGTTTGGAATTAAGCAGAAAACTACACAATGGGCTATCTGTGCTCTGCCAACCACGGGTATCGAAATCCGGTTTCTAACGTTGAGAGTACACAGACATACCACTGTGTCACTGGGGGACAAGACGGGTACTCCAGCTAGTATTCAATAATTCATTAATCATTAACTGCTTCAATAGGTCTCGTATTCAAAATTATCCGTTGTTTCTACATATTGTCCTAAATTGTTAAATTATATTGAGACCTTAATTTCAAGGATTTTCTAGTTATATTGTATCATCATCATAACTAACTTCTTCAAACAAACAAGTATCTGAATTGAAATATAGAAAATATAGATCACAGCAAAATATTTCATCCTGAGTTTGTTTGTTTGTTTTGAATGTCACGCAAAGCTACATCAGGGTTTTCTGCGCTAGCCATCCCTAATTTAACAACGTAAGATTAGAGGGAAGGCAGCTAATCATCACCACCAGCTGCCAACTCTCGGGCTAACCAACTAATAGTGGGATTGACCGTACATTATAACACCCCCACGAGTGAAAGGATGAGTGTGTTTGGTGTGACGGGGATTCGAACCCGCTACCCTCAGATTATGAGTCGAGCGCCCTAACCACCTACTCATGCCAAAATATGAATTACAAATTAATGCCTGAAATGAAAAAAATATTATTTTTTTCATGTTGAGAAAAGTTATGCATAATTATGTTTAGACAATAATAATCAAAGTCATTGGCTTGGAAGTTTACTCTCATTAATTTGATCTTTCCTGTGTCATATTCCTAATCTGTTCATCAACATTATTATCTTGATACGACAATAAGAATTCTTCATTTGCAGAAAAAGTTAAAGACATGTAAATGTTGAACTTGGGATATAAGTGCAAGTCGACTGAAAATAACGAAAATCCACACAAGGTTGACAACGCAAATGGAAAATATATTAAATAACTATCGACAGATGACGCTATTCTCAATATGCTCGTTCACGAATTATATGCCACTGATGAAGAAAGATACATCTTGCGGAAAAGCTTGAGAAATACGGTTTCTTACTTTTCACTATATATTTGCTCTAGTGACAGATTATTAAAATTTGTTATGAATTCATGTAGTATAATAACTAAATAAATAATCGGAAGAAAACAGTTGCCGTTTTCATGTAGTATAGTAACTAAATAGATAATCGGAAAAAAAACAGTTGCCGTTTTCATGTAGTATAATAACTAAATAAATAATAGGAAGAAAACAGTTGCCGTTTTCATGTAGTATAATAACTAAATAAATAATAGGAAGAAAACAGTTGCCGTTTTCATGTAGTATAATAACTAAATAAATAATCGGAAGAAAACAGTGCCGTTTTTATCTCGGCAATTTTTTTTTTTTCAAAACAAGCGACGCGTTTCGGTGTAAGCAAATCTTTGATTACTGATAATAATGAGTAAACAATTAAAAATGAATGACGTAACTCATAGAAAAATGAATAAGGAAGTTGGAATATTATTCTAGTGTTGTAACTTCACAGACATATCACTGTGCTAGTGTGAGGTAACAGGAAACCTCCAGAGATTTATCTTAATAGAAGTGTAACAAAGTTGCGAGTCCAGCATAACCAGTTGGGTTAAGGCGTTCGACTCGTAATCTGAGGATCCTGGGTTCGAATCCCCATCATACCAAGTATGCTCGCCCTTTCAGCCGCAGGGGCGTTATAATGTGACGGCTAATCCCACTATTCATGGGAAGAAAGTAGCCCAAGAGTGGGCAATGGGTAATGATGACTAACTGCCTTCCCTCTAGTCTTACACTGCTAAATTAGGGACGGCTAGTGCAGATAGCCTTCGAGTAGCTTTGGGCGAAATTCAAAAACAAACAAACACAATTGTAATTAGAGTTAAACTTTGTCATCGATTTATTATTGTTGGATATTTCATTAGGTTTTCAGTTGTGACGATAAAAAATTAATGAAACAAAAATTCAAACTTTCCTTGATAATATTTGGAATGTTTTATTTTTCAGTAAAGATAAAAACAATAATTTAAAACAACCCTTTCCTATTGGCACAGCGGCATGTTTGTGGATTTATAACTTTAGAATCTGGGTTTTAAATGTTTTGTTATTCTATTTATCGTTCTGACCAAAATCTTTCTGTCTGATAATGTAGCTGTGACTACTAAATTATCATTATGATGATATGAATTATTCCTGTTCTATCCACCACAGATAATCGAATCCCAGATTGTAGTATTGTAAGCCTGAATGATTACCGCTGACTCAATGAAAACATATTCTCTACTGTTTTTTAGGGTGAAAAAATAATGTGTTATATTTGAGTTTCGTAATCCAATTGTTTAACATTTTCCACGAGCACAGTTCGAATTTACAATTCCTCACAGCATGAACGAGTACTCAAACAACTTAGTTAAAGAGTTAAGTCTAGAGTAATTACTATAAATGATACTAATACACCTTCTAACTATTCAACTTATCAGGTGTGAAATTGGTTTGTTTTGAATTTCGCGCAAAACTATTCGAGGGCTATCTGCGCTAGCCGTCCCTGATTTAGTAGTGTAAGATTAGAGGGAAGGCAGTTAGTCATCACCACCCACCACTAACTCTGGGCTACTCTTTTACCAGCGAAAAATGGGATTGACCGTCACTTTATAACGCCCCCACGGTTAAAAGTGCAAGTATGTTTGGTGTGACGGGGATTCAAACCCGCGCCCCTCGGATTACGAGTCGAGTGCTTTAACCACCTGGCTAAGCCGGGCCTATGTGTGAAATAAAACATCGGTTGCAGTTTATAGTTTACAATATTATAGACGAGAAAAGAACAGTGTGGTTCAGTAATAAGCTCTACCACATGTGGTTCAGTAATAAGCTATACCACATGTGGTTCAGTAATAAAGCTTGAGGATTTACAACATTAAAATTCAAGGCAGTAGACACGACACAATATATTTAAAGTTATGTGAAAATACTAATACAGAATTATTATTTTTAAAACTTTCATATTTTTAAGAATTTTTACCTTACGTTTGATTATGTTACCATGAAAATATAATTCGGAGAAATAATACCTTCTTAATAGATTAAGTTCTTCAAATGTTGCAGGTCTATTTTTTTATCTTTCCAATAACACTCATGCTCTGATGATGAATTATAGATTACAGGCTATGCAGCTGAAAACAAAAAGACTTGCTTTCAGACATATTGAAGTTCTACATGAAAGTGACCCTCAAAAGGAAGCCCAACAAATTATATATCAGTTTTACGTTTCATTGTCTCAAACTGAAAATAAAAAAATGTCAAATGAAATGAAATTGGTTTTTCTTTTAATCTCTGTTTTGTCTTAAAGAGAAATGGTCAACTAGTAGTTTTCTTTTGGTCAGTGCTAAGAAGAAAACTCTTTGAGAAAAGGTTAGATAGGAAGTCCTAATACATAATGAATCACGCATTTACGTAATTATATATAGGATACACCAGTGAAACAGTTTCAATCAATGATGAAATACAAAAAAATAAACACTGTATAATGGTATAATAAATAATTTATAATAAAACGTATACTAAAGACGGCTGGTGTAGGTATTGACGCTTTAATTAAAATAGAGAACAGAACAACGTTTCGACCTGTTAACCTGGTGTTAGTTTGAAGATGACCTGGAAGGTCGAACCGTTGTTCTGTTCTCTATTTTCATTAAAGTTTTATTACCTGTACCAGCCGTCTTTAGAATACATTTTTACTTCATATGGGTTTCTCGTTATCACATAATAATAAAACGTATCATTGCAATTTGAGTTTGTTTTTCCACATGTTTCCCTATCAAAACATTTTGTTTATTTTTCGATTTTCTTTTAGCATCATATTTTACAAACCAACTTTGTAATGATCACTGTAATATATGCAACTCTGGATTAAACTACCAGAGAGAAAACACCCAAATACTAAATAAAGTAACAAACATAAAATTAAAGAAGCCTTACTTATATAACAACTCAAGCCCAAAATAAACCAATACAAAGGAACACATTTATACCTATATTAATAAGTATATCCAACATCTAACACGCCCTCTACATTCCTATACTCAATTATACAACCGTCTTCAAACATATGGTCAGATACTGGTCAGTAACCCTTTCTTTCTTTGTGAACCTGACGATGACCGAAGAAAGTCGAAAGGTTGTTCGCTCCTCTACTAGAGGTTTCTCTACTCATACCAGCCGTTTGTAAATATATAATATTAGCTTGTTACAAATGTTTGTTTTTTGTCACTAATTCATAAACTGAAAGTTGAAGGGTAAATCAGCTAGTCATCAAAAACTGACAACATTCTCTAGAGTTACACTTTCACCAAAGAATAGTGGGATTAACCAACACTGACAATGACTGAGAGGATAGCATGTTCGGTGACAGGATTCGAAATCACCACCGATAAATTGAGAACTGAACCCCATGCCAGACACTCGTAAAAGAAAAGGAACAAAGAAATGTTACTCCATTTCAAGTTGTTTCAAGGGCTAGCTGTTTCTAATTTTGAACAGAGAGACTAAAGGGAACGCAAATAAACAACATCAACCATCGCCAACTCTTGGGCTAATCTAATCGAATAGTTGGATCTGACAGTCACTAATATAACGTACCCGCGGCCTCAAAGCGCTGAGCGAGATTTTATGGCAACAGGAAGACGACCATGGAGTTTTAGATTCATAATACAGGATGATAAACATTGCGCCACGCTTGGCCCTGTTAAAATGAGGATATTTTAAATTCTAGTGAAATTTTAAGAGTTAAACTTATTAACTGTTATGTTATTGTGTGTTGGTGTATTTGAATGGCTGAGTTGACTTTTAACAGTTGAAACGTGTTTTGTATTTGTGTTTCAATAACTTTCAGGCGTTAAGTTAACTTTGATACTTGAAACGTATTTTGAATAAAACTTAATGTTAAATTAACTTTAACAGTTTAAACGTTTCGTATGGCTAACGTTGAACATTATATTGACTCATAACAATCAAAATTGTTTTAATATATGATTAACTAAGATACCTCTAAATATACATATATTGAAGTGTAGGTTATAAGTTATAATCGATGCTGTTTTCATGCCATTAAAAGTCAGTTTCCGAAACCTCTGATTACAAATCTTTGCACTCGGTGATTACTGTTTTTAGACATACGCACGTCAGGTTATCCTGAAAGAAACATTTCGTGACAAAATGCTCATTTCATATTAATTATACTTTATGTACTTGACTTTAAACACAGGTTTCATTTCTCAAGCTATCAGTTCACACATACTGCAATCAATGATCGGCGTTTCTATGGTAATCACTTTGCGCCCTTCCTAACGGGCATTTTCTCTGAACACTTTAATAAAAACATGAGCGTGCGTGCGTTTTACAGAACTGGTAATGACAGTAACAGAGGTAAAACAGTGTATTGATGATTATTAAAACAGTAAATTACTGTTTGAGCTGTTAAAATACCGTGATTAGCATGTAACGTAAGCTTTCGTGTACTCAGGATTTCTTCGGTCATTTTGGGTTATCCGCTACGTTCTCGAAGATGGTATTCTTTATTTAAAAAAGGCTAGTCCTAAAGTCATACGTTAAAATAAAGTGGGAAGAATATATATATGCTTTTACACGCATATATTAACTATGCCTGAAATAATGTGGTTGTATATCAGGGACTTCTTTACGGTTGAATCGCTTCCACTGAAACGTGAAATTAAAACAATTCCTTTTCGAAACGAAAGAAAAAACAAAATTTTCATTAAAAATATTACCCTTCGTGAGAATGATTATTGTATCCTGCAACATCACAAAACAGTTTTACACAAATATAAATGTGAAAATGGGGTGAATGAATATTCATTTACATCTAAAAAAATTATGCTAGAAAAAATACAAATAATGACTGGAAGGAAAAAATGTTGAGATAATATGTGAAATTCTTGATCTTGGGACCCAATTGGTACAGCAGTATGTCTGCAGATTCAAACCGCTGAAAACTGGGTTTCGATACCCGTGGTAGGCAGGACACAGATAGCCCATCATGTAGCTTTGCGCTTAATTTCAAACAAACAGACCCGGCATGACCAGGTAGTTAAGGCAATCGACTCGTAATCTGAAGGTCACAGGTTCGAATCCAAGTCATACCAAACATGCTAGCTCTTTCAGCCGTGGGGGCGTTAAAATGTGACGGTCAATCCCACTATTTGTTGGTTAAAGAGTAGCCCAAGAGTTAGCGGTGGGTGGTGATGACTAGCTTCCCTCTAGTCTGGCCCCCGCGGATGTACACCTTTAGCCGCATATAAAAGCATGATTGTCAGAGTAAACTATCACTTTACTGATGTCGTGTTAATTAGTGACTCTACAATATTGGGGCAGGTAGGCTTACATCAAGAGGTAAGTTTTATCTTACTTACCCCCAAATGGTAGTAACTTATTTTCATTTTTTTATTAATTTACTTTTCATCTTTTTATGTTTATCTTTTTCTTATTTTAACTTGGGACAGCAGTCACCTTCCCACAACTGTGTCCAGGTAGTGAAGGGTGATATAGATGTGGGACATTGTGGGCTTGAGCACCCACATCTCGCTTTCCCAATTTCTAATTTTCTTATGTGAGACAACCAAATTGCAGGTTAAGACTGATTAACTGTGCATCCCCACCGCGATGTGGGTCCTACTTCTGTATTCACCTCCAAAACCTAGGATACATTTTATAATTTTACGTTGTAGCTTGAATTTTAGACTGATTTTTAAAAATATGCAGCGCATATTGTTTCATATTAATGTGCTTTGTTCAGGACTTTAAACATTATGATTATAGTATAATATTAAATATATATATTATAACAATTAACATTATATTATATACATATAAATAATACAACAATAAACATTATACTATATACATACATATATATATAATACAACATTAACATTATACTATATACATAGATATATATAATACAACATTAAACATTATACTATATACATACATATATATATAATAGAACATTAACATTATACTATATATATAATAGAACATTAACATTATACTATATATATAATAGAACATTAACATTATACTATATATATAATAGAACATTAACATTATACTATATATATATAATACAACATTAACATTATACTATATATATATATAATACAAGATTAACATTATACTATATATATAATACAACATTAACATTATACTATATATATACATATATATATAATACAACATTAGCTCCTAGTTGTATAGTTGTAAACAGTTTGAAACCAGAATCATCCCCATTAAATCTCCCAAGTTAAAATCAGACCATTAATCTTTCAAACTGGATCAACACCACTAGGTGTCCTAAGTTTGAATCAACCTTATTAGATCTCCTATTCTGAATCAACTCCAGTAATTGTCCCAACTTTGACTCAGCTGCAGTAATTCTCCCAATTTTGAATCAGCTCCAGAAATTGTCCCAACTTTGACTCAGCTCTATTAATTGTCCCAACTTTGACTCAGCACTATTAATTGTCCCAACTTTGTCTCAGCTCCATTAATTCTCCAAACTTTGATTCAGCTACAGAAATTGTCCAAACTTTGACTTAGCTATATTAATTGTACCAACTTTGACTCAGCTCCAGTAATTGTCCCAACTTTGACTCGGCTCTATTAATTGTCCCAACTTTGACTCAGTTCCATTAATTCTCCAAACTTTGACTCAGCTACAGAAATTGTTCCAACTTTGACACAGCTCTATTAATTGTCCCAAATTTGACTCAGCACTATTAATTGTCCCAACTTTGTCTCAGCTCCATTAATTCTCCAAACTTTGATTCAGCTACAGAAATTGTCCCAGCTTTGACTCAGCTCCAGTAATTGTCCCAACTTTGACTCGGCTCTATTAATTGTCCCAACTTTGACTCAGTTCCACTAATTGTCCATAGACTGAATCAACTCCACTAAATTTTTCAATCATCCTTATTAAATATTCTAAGTTGAGAAAATGAGATTATTGGTAAATGATAAATAGTTGTTTAGTAAAATGCTAAACTAATTTTAATAAGTAATATATCAAAGCTTCACAGGTAAATTAAAAGACCTAAGCTTGTTACAAGCCCTAAATATTTCTACTTTCAAAAGTTTATCTAAAGGTGTGGACATAAGACATTAGCAGTGATTCACATACGACATCCCCAAACCTCAGAAACCAGATTGTCCATTACGACCAATAATGTCCACATATGAATCGTTTAATTACAATCTTGGTAAATATATAGCATGGGCATTCTCCAAATATGTAACATCAGGCAACTCATTCATCAAAGACTCTTTTAGTTTCAAGTCTAATCTAAATCAACTTAATCATAAAGCCTTAATGGCCAGTTTCGATGTTATATACCTCTTTACAGAAGTTCCAACCACTGAAGTCTGCAAGATAGCCTTAGAACTCTATATCCTAGACCCTAACCCATCAATAAACATTCCCATTAGCCAGTTAGCAACCCTCATAGAATTCACCACGATAAAGACAAACTTCATGTTCAACAACCACAACTATATACAAACAAATGGCCTAAGCATGGGCAACCCAGTATCACCAGTTCTAGCCAATATTTTTATGACACAAGTTGAAACACAAGCAATTAACACAGCATTACATCCACCACTATACTGGTACAGATATGTAGATGACACGGTTGCGGGATTCAAATCTACAGAACACACACTTAATTTTTTCAATCACATTAACTCTATACATCCCAACATTAACTTCACATGTGAACAGGAAGAAAGCAATCAAATATGCTTTCTTAACCTCAAAATTACAAGAACTGACACACAATTCAAAACAGAAATCCACCGAAAAATCACCCATACTGGACTATACTTTCCTTGGGACTCAGCACATGAAACGAAACAAAAACTCAACATGCTAAGAAACCAAATAAACACAGCCATAAACCTATGCTCACCAGATAAAATTAACGATGAATTAGACAAAATAAAACAATACTTCATCAACATCAATAAGTTTCCTCCACAACCCGTAGAAAACATCATACGCACACACCTAGACATAAAGCAAAATCAACCAACTAAAGTAAATATATCTCACGAATCAAAAAATCACGAAACCATATACTGCTGTATACCATATATTCCTGACATCAGCAGACAAATAACCAACATTTGGCAAACACTAGTAACAAAATATGACATTCCAGTTAATACCAAATTTATTCAAAAACCAGGCACAAAACTGAGGTCTATACTATGTAAAAACTACACTGACAAACACCACACCAACATTATTTATAAAATACAATGTGATAACTGCCACGACTTCTATATTGGAGAAACAAGTAGAAAAATGGAAACCAGATTCAAAGAACATAAAAAGTCACCTTCACACGTTTTCGAACACTGCAAGTCAAATAAACACAACATAACCGTAGAAAACACTCAAATACTAAATAAAGAAACAAACATAAACAAACACAAAATTAAAGAAGCCTTACTTATACAACAACTCAAGCCCCAAATAAACCAATACAAAGGAACACCTTTATACCTATATTAAATATAATAAAATAAAATTATCAGTGATGTCGAGAAACCCACTTGTTGAGAAATTTATATGCAAAAACGGCTCGTTTGGGTTGAGAAAATATTTTACATAGAAGAGCGAACAACGTTTCGACCTTCTTCGGTCATCGTCAGGTTCACAAAGAAAGAGGTAACTGACCGGAAGCTGACCACATGTTTGAAAGGGGTTGTGTAACTCAGTGATGACGAGAAACCCACTTGTTGAGAAATTTATATGCAAAAACGGCTCGTTTGGGCTGAGAAAACATTTTACATAGAAGAGCGAACAACGTTTCGACCTTCTTCGGTCATCGTCAGGTTCACTAAACTGTTGTGTAACTGTGTGTCGAAATGTAGAGGGCGGTATTATATATTCAAACACATAACACCGCCCTCTACATTCCGACACTCAGTTACACAACCCCTTCCAAACATGTGGTCAACTTCCGGTCAGTTACCTCTTTCTTTCTTTGTGAACCTGACGATGACTGAAGAAGGTTGAAACGTTGTTCGCTCCTCTACGTAAAATATTTTTCAACCCAAACGAACCGTTTTTACATATAAATTATTATATGCTTCTATACTTTGTTCTTTACTTTACATCTAATTTCATCAAATAAAGGTATGTGTGTGTTGTTTTATCAAATAAAATTATGTGTGTGTAGTTTTATTAAATAAAGCTATGTATGTGTTGTTTTATTAAATAAAGTTATGTATGTGTTGTTTTATTAAATAAAGCTACGTGTTTGTAGTTGTATTAAATAAAGTTATGTATGTGTTGTTTTATTAAATAAAGCTACGTGTGTGTAGTTTTATCAAATAAAGTTATGTATGTGTAGTTTTATTAAAGTTATGTATGTGTAGTTTTATTAAATAAAGTTATGTATGTGTAGTTTTATCAAATAAAGTTATGTATGTGTAGTTTTATCAAATAAAGTTATGTGTTTGTAGTTGTATTAAATAAAGTTATGTATGTGTTGTTTTATTAAATAAAGTTATGTATGTGTTATTTTATCAAATAAAGTTATGTGTGTGTAGTCTTATTAAATAAAGTTATGTATGTGTTGTTTTATTAAATAAAGCTACGTGTTTGTAGTTGTATTAAATAAAGTTTCGTCTACGTGAATCTATTTTCTAACCGCAAAATATTTTTAAAGCAAGGAAAATTGAATCGAAAGATTTGAAACTGTTGCAAATATTTTGGTGGTAGACTCTAGTTAATTTATAAACTACAGCTCGTTTCTTAAACACGAAAGTACATATAAATATGGATTTTCACCTTAGGAAATTGCATTTTTTTTCTTGTCATAAGTTGATAATTTGAGCTATTACAGAGTTAGAATGTGACTGCCGTGCTCGACTGGCACATTTCGAATATTTGATAAAATTAATATTTTAACACTGTCGCCCGCTTAAAACCTGCGCAGAAACGTAAGTGCCGACACTCAAAAACAGCGAACTCAGCGGCACCTGTGACGATACAAGTTATGTACGATCAAATTCTGAAGTAATGAATGTTATTAATAAGTGGTGTTGCTGCTACTACGTGCAGCTTTGGGAAACAGTTTTTCATATATCAAATCTTAATATCTTGATCTTAAATGAATGAATGATCTTAATACAAACTGAAAACCAGACCTGCAACAGAACTGTGTGATTGCGTAGCGTTAAGACCCAGAAAACTTTAATAAAATACTCTTCAAAGTTCGAATTTTGAAATAATTACTTTGTTTATCTATAAGACAGTGACAGAGCAGATAGTAGGTATAAGCAAAGATCTATACGAAGCATATATCTGTGAAGTTGTAGTTTAAAGGTTCGGCCCCTTAAATGATCCGAACAACCGAGAAATATGATACCAGACATATAGTTCATATTCTCGAACAACCAGGAAATATGATACCAGACACATAGTGTGCCGGTCTAAGTCCATTAATATGACATTTTAAATAATTCAAAGAACCAGATAACGGAAGGCTTGCAAATGGGAAAATAATAAACATTTATATATTTTCAGTGTTGAGACCAAAGTTAGAGCAGTCGAGTACATTGACAAAAGTTGTATCAAACATGGTCGTAAAGAGAAATATTTGTTGTTGTTTTTTATTGTTTCATAATTCTAGGAAAGTGTAATAAATACATTGTCGGAAGTGTAGGAATCACAGAAACAACAGATGATTATTGTCGGAAGTGTAGGAATCACAGAAACAACAGATGATTATTGTCGGAAGTGTAGGAATCACAGAAACAACAGATGATTATTGTCGGAAGTGTAGGAATCACAGAAACAACAAATGATTATTGTCGGAAGTGTAGGAATCACAGGAACAACAGATGATTATTGTCGGAAGTGTAGGAATCACAGAAACAACAGATGATTATTGTCGGAACTGTTGGAATCACAGGAACAACAGATGATTATTGTCGGGAGTGTAGGAATCACAGGAACAACAGATGATTATTGTCGAAAGTGTAGGAATCACAGGAACAACAGATGATTATTGTCGGAAGTGTAGAAATCACAGGAACAACAGAGGATTGTTGTCGGAAGTGTAGGAATCACAGGAACAAGAGATGATTATTGTCGGAAGTGTAGGAATCACAGGAACAAGAGATGATTATTGTCGGAAGTGTAGGAATCACAGGAACAAGAGATGATTATTGTCGGAAGTGTAGAAATCACAGGAACAACAGATGATTGTTGTCGGAAGTGTAGGAATCACAGGAACAACAGATGATTATTGTCGGAAGTGTAGGAATCACAGGAACAAGAGATGATTATTGTCGGAAGTGTAGGAATCACAGGAACAACAGATGATTATTGTCGGAAGTGTAGAAATCACAGGAACAACAGATGATTATTGTCGAAAGTGTAGGAATCACAGGAACAACAGATGATTGTTGTCGGAAGTGTAGGAATCACAGGAACAAGAGATGATTATTGTCGGAAGTGTAGGAATCACAGGAACAAGAGATGATTATTGTCGGAAGTGTAGGAATCACAGGAACAACAGATGATTATTGTCGGAAGTGTACGAATCACAGAAACAACAGATGATTATTGTCGAAAGTGTAGGAATCACAGAAACAACAGATGATTATTGTCCAAAAATGAAAATATTCAGTTCAATTGGTTTATTGAGTTAATTATTTAGAGGAGGAAAGTAGCTCTCTAACTGATGTTACCAGTTGCTTACTGTTTCAATACTGACCCATTAATTTCTTTACTGTCTATACCATAAGGTACTTCGTCTTCTAGGTTTATCATTACGTCCGGATACTGTCAAGATCTATTATGTTTTGTAATATCGTTCTCGTCCACACTGTTTTATAGTGTTGTTAGTCCGAAGATTTGCCGCTAGGGGTGTTTGGATCAGATTATACTCTTAAATACGTATTTATATTAAATTGTTATATCGCTAGAGGGCTATCTGCGATAGCCGTCCCTAATTTAGCAGTGTAAGACTATAGGGAAGGCAGCTAGTCATCACCACCCACCGCCAACTCTTGGGCTACTCTTTTACTAACGAATAGTGGGATTTATCATCACATAACGTCTCCACGGCTTAAAGGGCGAGCATGTTTGGTGCGACCGGGATTCGAACTCGCGACCCTCGGATTACGAGTCAAACGCCTTGTAACACTTGGCCATGCCGGGCCTGTTATATCACCTAAAACGTATTATTTAAAGGAGTAAACGTTTAATTCTGTTTAATTCATTTTGAAATTATAAATTACTCTTTGTTTCTAGTAAGCTTTTCTCATGAATGTTCGAGACCCATTCAGTCTACAAAACATCATTTAACACGAGACAACTTTGTTCTACTTACTGTCTTCAGACTCAAACTATTCTGCAGTTCAGTAATTTGTTTTAAGCTTCAAATATAAAAGCATATGGAAAGAGCGAAATATGTTTCATATAATATCACGTTGACGTGAAGGTTCGTGTGGTTTATTCATGTTTAGTTTAACGTAGATTATTCTACATTATTTTTTTACTTGTCTTTGGTTGATCTTTATGCATTAATTATGCTGTTACTGTTTGAAAAGAAGATAATATTACTTTAGGAAAATTACTCACTGATTAAAAACTGAAAAATTAGCTTTCCTTCCTTAATAAACGGAGATGGTCACATGATTACCTCCTACCCAATCAGGTTGGTTTGTCAATAACGTGTTGCTTAGTTTATTTATTTGTATTTGTTTGTTTGTTTTTGAATTTCGCACAAAGCTACTCGAGGGCTACCTACGCTAGCTGTCTCTAATTTAGCAGTGAAAGACCAGAGGGAAGGCAACTAGTCATCACCACCCAACGCCAACGCTTGGGGTATTCTTTTAACAATGAATAGTGGGATTTACCGTCACATTATAATGCCCCCCAGCTGAAAAGACGAGCATGATGGGTGAGACAGGAACTCAAACCCGCAACCCTCAGATTGCGAGTCAAACGCTCTAATTACCAAACTATGTCAGAACTTCTTTTAATATCTACGCTGTGAGTCCGCGCTGGTACAGCAGTAAGGTTACGGATTTACAATGCTAAAATCAGGGATTCGATTCCCCTTGGTGGACTCAGCAGATAGCCGCATGTGGCTTTGCTATAAAAAACACACACACACACACACATTCTACGCTGAGAAATCTTTATCTATTTACTGTAGAACTTGATGTAACCATCCAATGTAAAAAGTTGATGTAACCATCAGATGTAAAAGAAACATTTATTCATCAATAGATAGAAGATTTGCCTGTTTTCTCTACTCTTTCAAGACCCCGAATGTTCGTTGATGGTATAACCTGGCCTGGCTTGGTGGTTAGAGCATTCGACTCGCAATTTTCTTGTCCTGATTTTGAATCCTGTTACCGAACATGCTTGTTCTTTCAAGTGCGGAGGCGTTATAATGTGATGGTCTATCTCACTTTCTGTTGGTAAAAGAATAGTTTAAGAGTTGACGGTGGTGTACTCCAGACTAAATTAGAGACGGCTGGCGCAGATAGCCCTCAAGTAGCTTTACATTAAACTTAATAAAGAAATATTAAATGTCCGTGATGACGAGAAAACCCACTTGTATAGAAAAGTATATATTGAAAAACGGCTGGTATGGATAGAGAAAGCACTATGTAGAGGAGCGAACAACGTTTAGACCTTCTTCGACCATCATTTGGCAAAAACTAGTAACAAAATATGACATTCCAGTTAATACAAAATTTATTCAAAAACCAGGCACAAACTGAGGTCTATACTATGTAAAAACTACACTGGCAAACACCACACCAACATTATTTATAAAATACAATGTGATAACTGCCACGACTTCTATATTGGAGAAACAAGTAGAAAAATGGAAACCAGATTCAAAGAACATAAAAAGTCACCTTTACACGTTTTCGAACACTGCAAATCAAATAAACACAACATAGCCATAAAAAACACCCAAATAATAAATAAAGAAACAAACATAAACGCAAAATTAAAGAAGCCTTACTTATACAACAACACAAGCCCAAAATAAACCAATATAAAGGAACACCTTTTTACCTATATTAATAGGTATAAATATATCCAACATCTTAGCACGCCCTCTACATTCCTACACTCGGTTAACCAACCGCCTTCAAACATGTGGTCAGATACCGGTCAGTAATCCTTTCTTTCTTTGTGAACCTGACGATGACCAAAGAAGGTCGAAATGTTGTTCGCTTCTCTACATATTGCTTTCTCTATCCATACCAGCTGTTTTTAAATATATAAATATTAAATGATTGTGACATTATTGGTAACAGAACATAACATGTTGTTCATAATTTTCGTTAGAAATGTTTAAGCAAATGTAATATATAAACTGTTTTTACATATTGTTATCTGAAGTTCAACTTATATTCAGAATTAGTTAACTTAAAACCATGGTGAAATTATGTTCCTACTGGTTTATCAGTTTTTTAAGACATAATCTTGGTAGGCTTTCATCTAGGACGCACATTTAATTTTTATGGTTTTAAAAACTTAATTATTAAACATGTATCTACACGTTACCTATTATAAACTAAGGAATATTTTTGAGAAAATTAAAACCGTATGTGCCACTCACTGGTTCAGCAGTGAGTTTGATGGCTTATAACGATAATATTGAGTTTCCATACCCGTGATGGACACAATACAGATATCTCATTGTGTATCTTTGCACTTAACAAAAACAAACAAAGCAGCACATCGTAAACAAATGAAATATAATCTCGCCACCAGATTCCGTTGTTATCTCCAGAAAGTCAACAGCATGTAGATGGATTGCTCACGCAGCTATATTGACAGATATCGTGATATCTGTGACAGATATTGTAGTTGCAAGTTCAAAACTTTCTAGGAGTTTATGTAGGTCTTAAAAAATAATTTCCTTTTGGTTACGCTATTCAACGCTAAGCCTACTATAATAATTTCCTTGTCGTTACACTAAGCCTACTTTAACAAACCTCGCTTGTTAATTCATTCTCTGCCTTGTGCAATATTAATATAAAACTGCTACTGGACGTAATGAGATATAAGTTCAGAAACTGTCATTAAAGCAAGTAAATATTTCATTAATTAATCTTAGTTGTTTGGTTAGAAAGGCTGGTTTTAGTTTCAAATTATTTCCAGATGCCTCCACTTACGAATGTCAGTGTTCTCAACTCATTTTGTTTGCATAAAGATTATATTTACTCTTTGAAAACGAGCCTATCTTTAGGGACACCACACACTGGGTGATTATTAAACTCAATATTTCTAGTACGATTCATAGGTGTTCGCAGGTGGGATAAGGGTTATGAAAATATATTGTCTCTCTATTTACACCTTTCTCTGTGTTTTTGTATGGTATTTCGTGACGGCTATCTGCGCTAGTCTTCCCCAGTTTACCAGTGATAGACTAGATAAAAGGCAACCACTGTTAACTTTTCAGCTATTGTTTTACCACCGAATAGTGGGATTGGTCGTCACGACTAAAAAGGCAGCCATGTTTGATGACGTGGATTCCAACTCACGATCCTCAGATTGCGAGCCAAGCACCCTAACTATACAGGCTGTCCCAGTCCTTGTTACCATGGAAAGAATATAAACACCCTTCTTTACTTCTGGTTATAACAGCACACAAAAATGGAATTACGTTATAATGACGTGTTTTTCAGGTTCTGTGGTTAGTATAATGTTGAATCAGACATTTCAGTGAGAAAATTAGTAGATATGAACAGGTAGTTTTATTGTCAGGCATGTAATTGGTGAAATAACACGTGAATAATATTAATTTGGTTATTTAGAAAATTTTAAATAAACAGAAGAAATCTGTCAAGAAAACCATAAACAATACATAGAAATATTAGTTGTAGATACTAGTGAACAATATAAGAAACAATATATAGAAATATTAGTTGTAGACACCAGTGAACAATATAAGAAACAATATATAGAAATATTAGCTGTAGATACCAGTGAACAATATAAGAAACAATATATAGAAATATTAGTTGTAGACACCAGTGAACAATATAAGAAACAATATATAGAAATATTAGTTGTAGACACCAGTGAACAATATAAGAAACAATATATAGAAATATTAGTTGTAGACACCAGTGAACAATATATGAAACAATACACAGGATTATTAGCCGTATTTCAAACAATAATATTTCTATAAACTTATGAGATAACACTTAGTTTCATTTAAACATAACACGTGCTATTAATTACGGTATATACTTGATATTTTTATGTTTTTATACTAAATACTAAAGTTCCAAATACTACGTCGTCACTGTTATGTTTTCTGAGTATATTAGTTAAATATATAATATCATAATACAACAAAAATATCGTACACTGTGGTTGAAATCTTCTATTATTGTTTTAACGTTATGCTAAAAAAAATCAACTACTATTGTCAACCTAGGTGATCTAATAAAACTAATCTTAAACCGAATATCATATTGGAAGATTAATTGAAATTAATAAAGGACATGCGTTCTCAGATGTTAATTGGCAAAAATAACCTTATAAAATACACTATATATGTTAATATTAACTGATGAATAAGAAGTTTATTTATCTAAATTAGTTGTTGTTCAACTAAGTGTCTCACTTGGGATGTTAGTTATAACTCATCGATAAGAAATTTACTTAGGTCCATTAATTGTTGTTGAACCAAATGTCTCATTAGAGATATCAGAAGTAACTGATGGATGAAAAGTTTTATTAGCCACATCGGTTCTTGTTGTTGAACTAATTGTTTCACTTGGGATGTTAGTGGTAACTGATGGAAGAGAAGTTTCTTTAGGTACATCAGTTGTTGCTGTTGAACTAAATGTTTCACTTGGGAGTTCAGTTATAACTGAAGACTGAGAAGTTTCTTTAAATATATCAGTTGTTGAACTAATTGTTTCACTAAGGATGTTAGTTGTAACTAATGGATGAGACGTTTCTTTAGGTACATTAGTTGTTGTTGAACTAAATAATACACCTGGGATGTTAGTTGTACCTGATGACTGAGAAGTTTCTTTAGGTACATTAGTTGTTGTTGTTAATCTAAATGTTTCACTTGGGATGTTAGCTGTACCTGATGACTGAGAGGTTTCTTTAGGTACATTAGTTGTTGTTGTTGAACTAATTGTCTCACTGGGAATGTTAGTCGTAACTGATGACTGAGAAGTTTCTTTAGGTACATCAGATGTTGAACTAAATGTTTCACTTGGGATGTTAGCTGTACCTGATGATTGAGAAGTTTCTTTAGGTACATTAGTTGTTGTTGTTGAAATAAATGCCTCACTAGGGATGTTAGTTGTAACTGATGGATGAGAAGTTTCTTTAGGTATTTCAGTAGTTGATCTAAATGTCTCAGTATGGATGCTAGTTGTAATTGATGGATGAAAAGTTTCTTTAGGTACATCAGATGTTGAACTAAATGTTTCACTTGGGATGTTAGTTGTAACTGATGGATGAAAAGTTTCTTTAAATACGTCAGTTGTTGAACTAAATGTCTCAGTATGGATGTTAGTTGTAACTGATGGCTGAGACGTTTTGGTAGGTACAATCATTGTTGTTGTTGAATTAAATGTTTCACTTCGGATATCAGTTTTAACTGATGACTGAGAAGCTTCTTCAGAGACATCAGTTGTTGAATTAAATGTTTCACTTGGGATGTTAGTTGTAACTGATAGATGAGAAGATGAACTAATTATCTCACTAGGAATGTTAGCTGTAACTGATGACTGAGAAGTTTCTTCAGGTACATTAGTTGTTGTTGTTAATTTAAATTTTTCACTTGGGATATTAGCTGTGACTGGTGAAAGAGATGTTTCTTTAGGTACATCAGTTGTTTTTGTTGAGCTAAATGTTTCATTTGGGTTGTTAGTTGTAACTGATGGATGAGATGTGTCTTTAGGCACATCAATTGTTGTTGAAATAAATGCCTTACTGGGGATATTACTTGTAAGTGATGGCAGAAAAGTTTTATTAGGTACCTCAGTTGTTGTTTTTGAGCTAAATGTTTCACTTGGGCTGCTAGTTGTGACTGGTGAATGAGAAGTTTCTTTAGGTACATTAGTTGTTGTTGTTGAACTAAATGTTTCAATCGGATATCAGTTGTAACACTGAGAAGTTTCTTTAGATACATCAGTTGTTGAACTCAATGTTTCAGTCAGTTGTAACTGATGGATGAGAAGTTTCTTTAGGTACATCAGTTGTTTTTGTTGAGCTAAATGTTTCATTTGGGTTGTTAGTTGTAACTGATGGATGAGATGTTTCTTTACGCACATCAATTGTTGTTGAAATAAATGCCTTACTAGGGATGTTAGTTGTAAGTGATGGCAGAAAAGTATTATTAGGTACCTCAGTTGTTGTTTTTGTGCTAAATGCCTCACTAGGGACGTTAGTTGTGACAGATGGATGAGAAGTTTCTTTAGATAAATCACTTGTTGAACTAAATGTTTCATTTAGGATATTAGTTGCAACTGATGACTGAGAAGTTTCTTCAAGTACATCAGTTGTTTTTATTGAAATAAATGCCTCACTGGGGATGTTAGTCGTAACTGATGACTGAAAAGTTTCTTTAGGTACATCAGATGTTGAACTAAATGTTTCACTTCGAATGTTAGTTGTAACTGATGGATGAAAAGTTTCTTTAGATACGTCAGTTGTTGAACTAAATGTCTCAGTATGGATGTTATTTGTAATTGATGGCTGAGAAGTTTTGGTAGGTACATTCGTTGTTGTTGTTGAATAAAATGTTTCACTTCGGATATCAGTTTTAACTGATGACTGAGAAGTTTCTTTAAATTCATCAGTTTCTGTTGTTGAACTAATTGTCTCACTAGGAATGTTAGCTGTAACTGATGTATGAGAAGTTTCTTTAGGTACATCAGATGTTGAACTAAATGTTTCACTTGGGATGTTAGTTGTAACTGATGGATGAAAAGTTTCTTTAAATACGTCAGTTGTTGAACTAAATGTCTCAGTATGGATGTTAGTTGTAACTGATGGCTGAGAAGTTTCTTTAAATACATCAGTTTCTGTTGTTGAACTAATTGTCTCAATAGGAATGTTAGCTGTAACTGACGACTGAGAAGTTTCTTTTGGTACATTAGTTGTTGTTGTTGAAATAAATGCCTCACTAGGGATGTTAGTTGTAACTGATGGATGAGAAGTTTCTTTAGGTATTTCAGTAGTTGATCTAAATGTCTCAGTATGGATGTTAGTTGTAATTGATGGATGAGAAGTTTCTTTAGGTACATCAGATGTTGAACTAAATGTTTCACTTGGGATGTTAGTTGTAACTAATGGATGAAAAGTTTCTTTAAATACGTCAGTTGTTGAACTAAATGTCTCAGTATGGATGTTAGTTGTAACTGATGGCTGAGAAGTTTTGGTAGGTACAATCATTGTTATTGTTGAGTTAAATGTTTCACTTCGGATATCAGTTTTAACTGATGACTGAGAAGCTTTTTCAGAGACATCAGTTATTGAATTAAATGTTTCACTTGGGATGTTAGTTGTAACTGATGGATGAGAAGATGAACTAATTATCTCACTAGGAATGTTAGCTGTAACTGATGACTGAGAAGTTTCTTCAGGTACATTAGTTGTTGTTGTTAATTTAAATTTTTCACTTGGGATATTAGCTGTGACTGGTGAAAGAGATGTTTCTTTAGGTACATCAGTTGTTTTTGTTGAGCTAAATGTTTCATTTGGGTTGTTAGTTGTAACTGATGGATGAGATGTGTCTTTAGGCACATCAATTGTTGTTGAAATAAATGCCTTACTGGGGATATTAGTTGTAAGTGATGGCAGAAAAGTTTTATTAGGTACCTCAGTTGTTGTTTTTGAGCTAAATGTTTCACTTGGGCTGCTAGTTGTGACTGGTGAATGAGAAGTTTCTTTAGGTACATTAGTTGTTGTTGTTGAACTAAATGTTTCACTTCGGATATCAGTTGTAACTGATGACTGAGAAGTTTCTTTAGATACATCAGTTGTTGAACTCAATGTTTCACTTGGGATGTCAGTTGTAACTGATGGATGAGAAGTTTCTTTAGGTACATCAGTTGTTTTTGTTGAGCTAAATGTTTCATTTGGGTTGTTAGTTGTAACTGATGGATGAGATGTGTCTTTAGGCACATCAATTGTTGTTGAAATAAATGCCTTACTGGGGATATTAGTTGTAAGTGATGGCAGAAAAGTTTTATTAGGTACCTCAGTTGTTGTTTTTGAGCTAAATGTTTCACTTGGGCTGCTAGTTGTGACTGGTGAATGAGAAGTTTCTTTAGGTACATTAGTTGTTGTTGTTGAACTAAATGTTTCACTTCGGATATCAGTTGTAACTGATGACTGAGAAGTTTCTTTAGATACATCAGTTGTTGAACTCAATGTTTCACTTGGGATGTCAGTTGTAACTGATGGATGAGAAGTTTCTTTAGATACATCAGTTGTTGAACTCAATGTTTCACTTGGGATGTCAGTTGTAACTGATGGATGAGAAGTTTCTTTAGGTACATCAGTTGTTTTTGTTGAGCTAAATGTTTCATTTGGGTTGTTAGTTGTAACTGATGGATGAGATGTTTCTTTAGGCACATCAATTGTTGTTGAAATAAATGCCTTACTAGGGATGTTAGTTGTAAGTGATGGCAGAAAAGTATTATTAGGTACCTCAGTTGTTGTTTTTGTGCTAAATGCCTCACTAGGGACGTTAGTTGTGACAGATGGATGAGAAGTTTCTTTAGATAAATCACTTGTTGAACTAAATGTTTCATTTAGGATGTTAGTTGCAACTGATGACTGAGAAGTTTCTTCAAGTACATCAGTTGTTTTTATTGAAATAAATGCCTCACTGGGGATGTTAGTCGTAACTGATGACTGAAAAGTTTCTTTAGGTACATCAGATGTTGAACTAAGTGTTTCACTTCGAATGTTAGTTGTAACTGATGGATGAAAAGTTTCTTTAGATACGTCAGTTGTTGAACTAAATGTCTCAGTATGGATGTTATTTGTAATTGATGGCTGAGAAGTTTTGGTAGGTACAATCATTGTTGTTGTTGAATTAAATGTTTCACTTCGGATATCTGTTTTAACTGATGACTGAGAAGTTTCTTTGTTGAATTAAATGTTTCACTTGGGATGTTAGTTGTAACTGATGGATGAGAAGATGAACTAATTATCTCACTAGGGATGTTAGCTGTAACTGATGTATGAGAAGTTTCTTTAGGTACATTAGTTGTTGAACTAAATGTTTCACTTCGGATATCAGTTGTAACTGATGACTGAGGAGTTTCTTTAGATACATCAGTTGTTGAACTCAATGTTTCACTTGGGATGTCAGTTGTAACTGATGGATGAGAAGTTTCTTTAGGTACATCAGTTGTTTTGTTGAACTAAATGTTTCACTTTGGTTGTTAGTTGTAACTGATGGATGAGATGTTTTTTTAGGCACATCAATTGTTGTTGTAATAAATGCCTTACTAGGGATGTTAGTTGTAAGTGATGGCAGAAAAGTATTATTAGGTACCTCAGTTGTTGTTTTTGAGCTAAATGTTTCACTTGGGCTGCTAGTTGTGACTGGTGAATGAGAAGTTTCTTTAGGTACATTAGGTGTTGTTGGTGTTGAACTAAATGCCTCACTTGGGATGTTAGTTGTGAGAAATGGATGAGAAGTTTCTTTAGATAAATCACTTGTTGAACTAAATGTTTCATTTAGGATGTTAGTTGTAACTGATGGATGAAAAGTTTCTTTGGATACGTCTGTTGTTGAACTAAATGTCTCAGTATGGATGTTATTTGTAACTGATGGCTGAGAAGTTTTGGTAGGTACATTCGTTGTTGTTGTTGAATTAAATGTTTCACTTCGGATATCAGTTTTAACTGATGACTGAGAAGTTTCTTTAGGTACATTAGTTGTTGTTGTTAATCTAAATGTTTCACTTGGGATGTTAGCTGTACCTGATGACTGATAAGTTTCTTTAGGTACATTAGTTGTTGTTGTTGAACTAATTGTCTCACTGGGAATGTTAGTCGTAACTGATGACTGAGAAGTTTCTTTAGGTACATCAGATGTTGAACTAAATGTTTCACTTCGAATGTTAGTTGTAACTGATGGATGAAAAGTTTCTTTGGATACGTCAGTTGTTGAACTAAATGTCTCAGTATGGATGTTATTTGTAATTGATGGCTGAGAAGTTTTGGTAGGTACATTCGTTGTTGTTGTTGAATAAAATGTTTCACTTCGGATATCAGTTTTAACTGATGACTGAGAAGTTTCTTTAAATTCATCAGTTGTTGAACTCAATGTTTCACTTGGGATGTCAGTTTCACTTCGTATACTGATGGATGAGTTTCTTTAGAACATCAGTTGTTTAGGCACATCAATTGTTGGCACATCAATTGTTGTAATAAATGCCTTACTAAGGATATTAGTTGTAAGTGATGGCAGAAAAGTGTTATTAGGTACCTCAGTTTTTGTTTTTGAGCTAAATGTTTCACTTGGGCTGCTAGTTGTGATTGGTGAATGAGAAGTTTCTTTAAAAACATCACTTGTTGAACTAAATGTTTCATTTGGGATGATAGTTGTAACTGATGACTGAGAAGTTTCTTTAGGTACATCAGTTGTTGTTGTTGAAATAAATGCCTCACTAGGGATGTTAGTTTTTACTGGTGAATGAGAAGTTTCTTTAGTTACGTCAATTGTTGATCTAAATGTCTCAGTATGGGTGTTAGTTGTAATTGATGGATGAGAAGTTTCTTTAGGTACATCAGATGTTGAACTAAATGTTTCACTTGGGATGTTAGTTGTAACTGATGAATGAAAAGTTTCTTTAAATACGTCAGTTGTTGAACTAAATGTCTCAGTATGGATGTTAGTTGTAACTGATGACTGAGAAGTTTCTTTAGTTACATCAGTTGTTTTTGTTGAAATAAATGCCTCACTAGGGATGCTACTTGTTACCGGTGAATCAGAAGTTTCTTTAGTTACGTCAGTTGTTTTTGTTGAAATAAATGCCTCACTAGGGATGCTACTTGTTACCGGTGAATCAGAAGTTTCTTTAGTTACGTCAGTTGTTGAACTAAATGTCTCAGTATGGATGTTAGTTGTAACTGATGGCTGAGAAGTTTCTTTAAATACATCAGTTTCTGTTGTTGAACTAATTGTCTCAATAGGAATGTTAGCTGTAACTGACGACTGAGAAGTTTCTTTTGGTACATTAGTTGTTGTTGTTGAAATAAATGCCTCACTAGGGATGTTAGTTGTAACTGATGGATGAGAAGTTTCTTTAGGTATTTCAGTAGTTGATCTAAATGTCTCAGTATGGATGTTAGTTGTAATTGATGGATGAGAAGTTTCTTTAGGTACATCAGATGTTGAACTAAATGTTTCACTTGGGATGTTAGTTGTAACTGATGGATGAAAAGTTTCTTTAAATACGTCAGTTGTTGAACTAAATGTCTCAGTATGGATGTTAGTTGTAACTGATGGCTGAGAAGTTTTGGTAGGTACAATCATTGTTGTTGTTGAATTAAATGTTTCACTTCGGATATCTGTTTTAACTGATGACTGAGAAGCTTTTTCAGAGACATCAGTTGTTGAATTAAATGTTTCACTTGGGATGTTAGTTGTAACTGATGGATGAGAAGATGAACTAATTATCTCACTAGGAATGTTAGCTGTAACTGATGACTGAGAAGTTTCTTTAGGTACATCAGATGTTGAACTAAATGTTTCACTTCGAATGTTAGTTGTAACTGATGGATGAAAAGTTTCTTTGGATACGTCAGTTGTTGAACTAAATGTCTCAGTATGGTTGTTATTTGTAATTGATGGCTGAGAAGTTTTGGTAGGTACATTCGTTGTTGTTGTTGAATAAAATGTTTCACTTCGGATATCAGTTTTAACTGATGACTGAGAAGTTTCTTTAAATTCATCAGTTTCTGTTGTTGAACTAATTGTCTCACTAGGAATGTTAGCTGTAACTAATGTATGAGAAGTTTCGTTAGGTACATTAGTTGTTGAACTAAATGTTTCACTTCGGATATCAGTTGTAACTGATGACTGAGGAGTTTCTTTAGATACATCAGTTGTTGAACTCAATGTTTCACTTGGGATGTCAGTTGTAACTGATGGATGAGAAGTTTCTTTAGGTACATCAGTTGTTTTGTTGAACTAAATGTTTCACTTTGGTTGTTAGTTGTAACTGATGGATGAGATGTTTCTTTAGGCACATCAATTGTTGTTGTAATAAATGCCTTACTAGGGATGTTAGTTGTAAGTGATGGCAGAAAATTATTATTAGGTACCTCAGTTGTTGTTTTTGAGCTAAATGTTTCACTTGGGCTGCTAGTTGTGACTGGTGAATGAGAAGTTTCTTTAGGTACATTAGTTGTTGTTGGTGTTGAACTAAATGCCTCACTTGGGATGTTAGTTGTGACAAATGGATGAGAAGTTTCTTTAGATAAATCACTTGTTGAACTAAATGTTTCATTTAGGATGTTAGTTGTAACTGATGGATGAAAAGTTTCTTTGGATACGTCTGTTGTTGAACTAAATGTCTCAGTATGGATGTTATTTGTAACTGATGGCTGAGAAGTTTTGGTAGGTACATTCGTTGTTGTTGTTGAATTAAATGTTTCACTTCGGATATCAGTTTTAACTGATGACTGAGAAGTTTCTTTAGGTACATTAGTTGTTGTTGTTAATCTAAATGTTTCACTTGGGATGTTAGCTGTACCTGATGACTGAAAAGTTTCTTTAGGTACATTAGTTGTTGTTGTTGAACTAATTGTCTCACTGGGAATGTTAGTCGTAACTGATGACTGAGAAGTTTCTTTAGGTACATCAGATGTTGAACTAAATGTTTCACTTGGGATGTCAGTTGTAACTGATGGATGAGAAGTTTCTTTTGGTACATTAGTTGTTGTTGTTGAAATAAATGCCTCACTAGGGATGTTAGTTGTAACTGATGGATGAGAAGTTTCTTTAGGTATTTCAGTAGTTGATCTAAATGTTTCAGTATGGATGTTAGTTGTAATTGATGGATGAGAAGTTTCTTTAGGTACATCAGATGTTGAACTAAATGTTTCACTTGGGATGTTAGTTGTAACTGATGGATGAAAAGTTTCTTTAAATACGTCAGTTGTTGAACTAAATGTCTCAGTATGGATGTTAGTTGTAACTGATGGCTGAGAAGTTTTGGTAGGTACAATCATTGTTGTTGTTGAATTAAATGTTTCACTTCGGATATCAGTTTTAACTGATGACTGAGAAGCTTTTTCAGAGACATCAGTTGTTGAATTAAATGTTTCACTTGGGATGTTAGTTGTATCTGATGAATAAGAAGTTTTTTGGGTGCATCTGTTGTTGTTGTTGAACCTATTTTTTCACTAGGGATGTTAGGTGTTGCTAAGGTGCCATCAGTTTCATTAAGTTTACTAGTTATTGTTTGCGAATTAGTGATATCATCCAATATATTGTGTTTTGTGGATGATTTTCTTGTTTCATCCAACATGTTGGTTGTTGTCGATAACTTGGAAACTATTTCGGTTTCTTGTTTCGTGGCGACAGATTTTGTACTCCAGGCCTTATGAATTGTATTTTGTTTAAGTTGTGATACAGTTGATGAAGTTGTATGTTTTCCATCTCGATCAGTTTGTTGAGTTGAATTGACTTCTGGTGTCATTCCAGTTGTTCTTTCACTTTTCTGGAGCTTATCTGTGTTATTAGATGATAAGGAAGCTTTTGGTTGCACAGTGTCTGTGTAAGATGTGACTCCTGGTTTTCCTGTAATTGTCGTAGCTCCAAGAGACACATGTTCTTCGACTTTCACCATCTGTGTGCAGAAGAAAAACTTCCTTAGGAAGATTTATATTTTAATTTTACAATATTTAGTATCAAAATGTATATGTTTTATACTGTTTTATTTATTTGTATGCAAGCAAATAAAATCTGCGTTCCTTTCATTACTTTGTGGACTGTTTGTTTGAAGTTAAGCACAAAACTACATCGTGGGGTATCAGTATTTTGCTCACCACGGGTATGAAAACCCAGGTTTTAATGTTGTGAGCCCGCAGATATACCATTATGCTACAGGGAAGCCAGATTTCTGAACCTTGTAAGTTTTCTCAAAATCAATTTTTCTCTCATTGTGAAAGAAGAAATGAATATCAGAAAACATACTTGCTTTTACCTCCTAAAAACTGAATTATATCGACAAAAGTGTTTCAACAGCAGCTCAATCAAGTTGTTTCTCCTTGTAAATTTATATGGTAAGGCTTATAATAAGCCTTATTTATTTTATTTATTTAAAAAGAAGTTTCTTGATGGTGTCCCTCGTGTTACTGGTGCCTTTGCACAACTAACTCTTGCACAAACACACTGACTATTTTTAAGATTTGTCTGTAATGTAAGAACCTAGCTTTTGGTACTGCTACATGTGTGATAATTTTGTTGTGTGCATCAGATAATATACCATCGTAATTATTTCTTCTTATCTACGCGACAGAATGAACATATAATGCAAAATAATGTAGATACATTTCCCGTCAGTTTAATGCAGGTGATGATCAGAATATTTGATGAACAAGTTTGAGTTGAAGGAATTATTCTGAATAATTTTATGAATATTATCTGGGAGACAGTTCTTAAAGTGGGGAGAAAGAAGTGGAAACGAAATGGTTTGTGAAATATTTTTTGCACTATATTTCTTTTTTATGATGTGTATCTTTTATTCATGTAAAAATTAGAAACGTATCAGATTAAGTAAGACAGCAAAAATAATAATAGTAATTATTCACGTGTTATTTTGGCGAAGATATTGTGCGTAACATAATTCCACCTGTTACATGAGCTATATGTTCACCTAATATTTTACAGCTTGTGTGGTTAGATGGTTAGTTACCATCTAAATGGTAATAAAACAATAAAATTAAGTATAAAATGTATATTCTTACAAATTATTGTGTGAAAACTCTGCAGGTTACTTTATGGTTACGAATTCGGTTACATCGACCAAGTTTGTAGCGAGAGAACTCGTTCACTTCACTCTGTTCTACTTTCTCTCTTTCCTGCTTGCTTTTACGCAACATTTAAAGAAAAATAGTTTATCTTCCCAACACATTGCAAACATTAATATTGAACCTTTCTCTTCTGAGGAATACTAAAATGTAAGAGGGTTGATTCAGACCCTCCTTAAAATAAGTGAGATGGCGTGAAACTCCCTCAAGCACTGTATGTAATAAAAGGCTAAAAACTGAAAAAAAAAAATTTTAAGCTTTTGGTCTTTTTACTTTTATTTTGTGATGCCTCGAGTTGTTTGTATGGTACAAATCTAGATTTCAGTGGTGGAGATTCAAATTCGAACCAATGTGATATAAAGTCTTCTATGCACTTTATGATATGAGTATGTTATAAAAGTGATAGTCAATCCCTTAGTGGTAGGGTGCTCCTGACTGTTTGCTTTTCAACTAGTGAGAAACTCAAAATGTGGAACAGTGACAGATAATGTTAGTAACATTATAATAAACACAAAATACATTTAAAATAACCTCAGTGGCTTTGCCACGAATATAAAATTCACTGGTTGACTGGTGCTTTCAATTATTGTTCTTTAGTTCTAAAAATAGTCTCTAAGAACATTAGGACTTATTCTTTTAAACACTTCTTTTAATACCACTAAAAATGTTAAATTTATAGAAATTAGAACTCACCTGGTATCGTCATGTTAATGAGTTTATCGAAAGATGCATCAACACTATTTGTTTGTTTGCATGATGGTGATACCAGAAGAGGTTCTCTATCCTTCATCTTATACATCTAACATCAGGCTTGTTATACAACTTGGCGGCTGTATGCTTACCGTTATTGTGCCCCATAATTTCTAAATGATTCAATTCTTACACAATCGTGTTTTCAGAAGTGTATTTTACCTTCTATTTATACACCATACTGCTCCATAGAAATGACTTAGGTCAGTGCTTTCCATAAACTTTCCATAGAATCAATACACTAATCTTAAGCTATTCCTCAAAAGCTAAATATGAAAGCTCTATAATAATACAATTTTCCAACTAATTACTCGCAACCGGTAACTGGCAAAAATATAGTTGTTATTTTAATATTTTATGTCTTTAGAGCACGTGACTTTATAACATAAATGAAGGTGATAATAATATTCAACAAAAGTTTAAAATGCTTCAAGGGGTCGAATAATAACAGAATTTGAGAACCCTTCACCCCTCTTTCCTTATTTTTTCCAAAATTTATTCAGTCCTACTAAATAGTACAGAGTGTTTAATGTCTGGTTTTCGTTAAAACGTGAAAATTCCAGTTTTATTTTTAGATCATCTCCACGTTCCTGGAGTTCTTCCTTATCCAATATTTTTCATTCTTATATCCCATACTGTAACAGTGTCCATAAATGCATAATTGTTTTGGGGTACAAGGGTCATAATGTATCTGTATATTCTTTGGTTCTTTATTGAATGGTTCTGTCAGTTTCACCAACGTACGATATTTCACACCATTTGTTATTGAAGGGGTATTGGGTTACTTAAAAGATGATATCACGTCTCTAAGAGTTTTCCAGTTTTCAAGTTATTGTGATGAAAAACTGTCCTTCTGATTTTGTAGTTTGTGTTTGGTAGAAATGTGATGGATTTGGTTCGCCCTGTATTATTCAAGGTGATGTTTTCCTTCTAGTGAATAAAAACCTCTGAAAATGTAAAGAATCTCTCAGAATGAAACAGGAAAGAACAAACCTTAATCAACACCAGAAACTAAAACAAGAGCAATATTTGTAGCTATCTAGCAAAAACAGGATTAGAACCAATAAAAAAACCACCATACTAAAGAGCTCTCCACCAGGACCGCACTTTATAGTACTAAGGAAATTTAGCAAACCAAGGAGTGAATGCGAATCAGTGAGAACGTTATAATTACTACACCTTTCTAGTAGAATTGAAAATTATGCTTAAAACTCTTGAACCTGTGGAATTTTCAACACCACCCAGCGCTAACTCTTGGACTACTCTTTACCAACGGATAGTGGGTTTGACCATGACATTATATCGCTCACATGATTGAGCGGGCGCATATTCAATGATTGGATTTGAACCTGTGGGATGTATGAGCTACTTATCAAAGTCGGAGTTTTTAATATGCAGTATAACGAATTCTCACGTGGTACTGTCAACTGTTCTAGAATTTATTTTTTTCTCAAAGACCAATAAGCCGTAAACCCCTAGTACTGGTAAAACATGGGAAATGTTTGTTTTATTAATAAGCCGTAAACCCCTTGTACTGGTAAAACATGGGAAATGTTTGTTTTATAAGCCGTAAACCCCTAGTACTGGTAAAACATGGGAAATGTTTGTTTTATTAGCCGTAAACCCCTAGTACTGGTAAAACATGGGAAATGTTTGTTTTATTAATAAGCCGTAAACCCCTAGTACTGGTAAAACATGGGAAATGTTTGTTTTATTAGCCGTAAACCCCTAGTACTGGTAAAACATGGGAAATGTTTGTTTTATTAGCCGTAAACCCCTAGTACTGGTAAAACATGGGAAATGTTTGTTTTATTTTAATGTTATAAGTTATAAATATGAATTTTATGTCCGCTAACAAAGCAAAACGAAGATATTAAATATGTTGAAAAATAGTATTTCCGTTATTGTATAAAAACCTACGAGTTTCAATAACCTAGATGACTCGTGCAATGTGATAAATAGTTACCATTGGATTATCGCACGGATATACACGTGGATCTAAAGTCATTCAACTAACCATGCATACGTTTATTTAAGATGTAATTGGTGTTAGTTAGAAACATTATTTCTTTACTAAAGAGACAAATTCATTTTGCTGTAAATATAAATTTGGTGAGGAATGTTACTGCAGTTATATTCTGCGGAGTAATACAAGAAAGAAAATTAGTGCCAGGTTGTGCAGGTGGCTTAATGACTGAAGAATAATTCTCCGAAACCAGTAATTCTATGACGCATTTCAAAAATATGAATTAAAATTCAAACAGCAAATGAGGTTACAATCAAGAGTTTAATTTTTTCTCCACTCCAAACTTTTTGTATCATATAGACTGTTTGTTTCTTTTCGGACGTCCACACAAGCGTGCACAAGGGCTATTCACGCTAGCCGTCCTTAATTTATATAGTATAAAAACAGTATATTAAAATCAAATCTATAGAAATATTACACTTAGAGAATCTTCAAATAAATATCTACACATCTTTCTCATTACATTATTTGCTAGTTGTTAAAGTGATCGGATTGTGAATTCGAAGAATCATGGTTCGGAGCCCGTTGTTTCTAAATCACTTTCCACGCTATGGGATCGTGGGTATGTTAAAAGATTGACTGTCAAATCCTCTCGAATGAAGGTAACACAGCAGTTAATGGTGGACGAGCAAACAAGTTTATTAGTCCTTAATTAAGGCCGGCTACGTGTAAATAACCCTTATTTAGCTTTGCACGAAAACCTGAAACAGTTATAACACTGACAAAGGTGACACTTGAAACGACCAGCAGAACTTTCTGGAATAGAGATTTCTTCTTTTACTTAAACAAATACCATTAGTGTCTTCCATGGGGTTTGATACTCGGTATAGCTTACTATTCCTCCACCCCACCCCCTCAACAAAAGAAGAATTCTAATTAATTAAATTAATTAAACTAAATTAAAGTTTCTTTATGTTTTCGTCAGATGTCGCTGCTATAGGTTTACAAAGTTTGTTATAATTGTGGTATAACTCATTCTGCAAGGTGTAAAAAGTATTAATTGATACTATATATTTACGTAGAAGCTATAGATTTGCGACCTGGATTTTAATAATTAAGTATATAATTTCCTTACTAATTTGAGACATTGCTACGATATAGACTTTTCGCTCATATCCTGTTTGGTTGTTATTCAAGGTTAGTAAATGTTTACAAAAAATTAATATCAATAATATTCGATCATAAAATATATATTGTGTTTTATTTAAACTCGTGGCAACACGCGAAAATGTAGGTTGCAATCAATCGAGGACTTCAAGCTTGATAAATTCCAGTTAACCATGTAAACACACAAATTAATTAATGGTTCAGCTAATGGTTTAGCATTATCTGTTATGTCTGCCTAAGGGAATCAAAACCCGGATTCTGCCGTTATAATTTGTCATTTTTCTTTCTTTTGTTGTAAACTGTAAGATCTAACGAAAAGCGAAAGCTCCAAGCGTCATCTTTCTTTAAAAAAATAACTTGGCGATTGTTCAACTTATTATTGAAGTATTATTTGTTTGTTTTTGAAATTCGCGCAAAGCTAAACGAGGGCTATCTGCGCCAACTGTCCCTAATTTAGCAGTGTTAGACTAGTGGGAAGGTAGCTAGTCATCACCACCCACCGCTAACGCTTGGGCTACTCTTTTATCAACGAATAGTGGGATTGACCGTCACCTTATAAAGCCCTCATAGCTGAGAAGGCGAGCATGTCTAGTGTGACGGAGATTCAAACCCGCGACCCTCGGACTACGAGTCAAATGCCTTAACCACCAGGCCATGCCGGGCCTTGAAGTGTTATGTTAACTGAGAAGTTGTTGGGTTCCAATTTTCATTTGAGTAACTCATTCTTGATGTTTCAGGTAAGATATTACTGAGATCTATTAACTGCTTTGGTAAGAAAATGTTGGACTCTGGCGTTCCTTTGAGTACGTTATATTTGAGTAAGAGAACCATGCGTGCAAAACGAACAATATAAAGAAACGTTTTACAGAAATAGAGAAAAAGTGGTAACTTGTTTTATCCTCATATTCCTCTGTTCTGTAACATGTGATAAAAGTTTGAAAAAGTGGTAACTTGTTTTATCCTCATATTCCTCTGTTCTGTAACATGTGATAAAGTTTGAAAAGTAACTTGTTTTATCCTCATATTCCTCTGTTCTGTAACATGTGATAAAAGTTTGAAAAAGTGGTAACTTGTTTTATCCTCATATTCCTCTGTTCTGTAACATGTGATAAAAGTTTGAAAAAGTGGTAACTTGTTTTATCCTCATATTCCTCTGTTCTGTAACATGTGATAAAAGTTTGAAAAGTGGTAACTTGTTTTATCCTCATATTCGTCTGTTCTGTAACATGTGATAAAAGTTTCAATATCTTTTCCTCAGCCCACTGATGGGTTAGCTGTAAAATTTACAACCCAAAATCCAAGGTTCAGTCTCATGCAATGGAAATAATAGAGATGACATTGTTTTACTTTTAAAAACCTTTCATTCCAAATGTTCTGACTGATTTCAAACCAATCTTTTAAAGAGTCATCAGTGTGACTATGGAACATTTCACCTTTCTTACTCTCGCGTGGTTGTTAGAGCGTTCGAAACTCAATCTGTGTGCGAGTCATGGGTTCGAATCTCTATCACCGAATGTGCTCGACAGTCGTGGGCGCGTTATAATATGATAGGCAATAAAAAAGAGTTGGCGGTGGGTGCTGTCATCACTTCCTTCTAGTCTTTCACTGCTAAATTAGGGATGGTTACCGCAGATAACTCTTGTGTAGCTTTGAGCTAAATTCCAAAACAAACAAGTTCTCTCTTTAGCTGATCAGTAAACAGCTCATTATATAATTTGATAGCAAGTATCAGTTCTAGGTTCTGTATCTAACGGAGTCATTCCTGAGAAAACCGTCTTCAAGGTAGCAAATACTACTAGTCATTCGAAGTTATTACTGGTCATTCGAAGTTATTACTTCTATTTTGAAGTTATTACTGGTCATTCGAAGTTATTACTTCTAATTTGAAGGTGGGAGTTATCAGTAAATATCGATGAAAACTATATCAGGAATTGCTTTTATGGTCACTTCAAATTTCTAAAAAAGCCTACAGCATCTCAAATGGATACGAACCACGCTTGGGTAACTCGTTTAAATTCGTTTGTATGAACCCCTCTCTTTGGAAGTCAGGAACAGTTCATGGCCTGTCTCTGGTAAAACTTGAAATAAATTAATAAAACTCGTACAAACTAGTTACCATATTCAAAGCGTTTAATTTGATTTGGTAATAGACTACATGGATAGACAGATATCGAAAGAGACACATTTATAGCAAAATCGTCTACCAGGTGGAGTGGTTCTTGAATTATTGGAAAATCATCTATATAATGTAAAATACGCATGGTTCAGTGCTAATTATGAATTTGAGTAATTTTACAGAACTTAACAAAGTTTATATAACTACCGCTAGGATTTCTATAAGGGTTTGGTTTGCTTGTTTTCACACAGAGCTACATGAGGGCTATCTGCGCTAGCCTTCATCAATTTAGCAGAGATAGAATGAAAAGAAAGCAGGTAGTCAACACCACCCACCGCCAACTATTGGCTTGTTGTTTTACCAACGAATAGGGCGCTGACCGTCACATTATAACGCCATTATGGCTGGAAGGTCGAGCATATTTGGCGAGAGAGATTCGATCCTACGACCCGCACATAGATTGCGAGCCGAGCGCCTTAGCTACCAGGCCATGTAGGTCTTGTATTAAACCTGAATAAAATGCATTTGGAAACACAACATTGTGAAGGTTTGAAATGAAACTTATCTCGTTCAAGTTGTTTAGGTAATTCAATTTTTGATTCACATGTTGCACACATCCTGCTTCGTAACTTGGCGCCAAAACAAACAAATTATTCAGGCAATAAATAAAATAACAGTTAAATGTTTTGTATAATTGAGAACTTTCCCGCCACTCGTCTGGGCACACACCAGTGATACTCGATTGTTTAGAAGTTACCTTCCTTTCTCTGGAAACTTTAATGTTTCAATAAAAAACAAACTTACCTCGTAATACAACAATGAAGATGAGATTACCAATGAATTGTAATTCTTCCCGATTCCCACTTGGCAGAGTTTTTTACCAGTTTGTGAGGAATACGTTCGTTCAACGTTAAATCCCCAACAACCATTTTTATGATGTTTAAGGCATGCAGTCGCGCATTCGACTTTTGAGTATGACAAAAACTCCACATATATTTGTTCTGGTGATAAAACACCTGCAGGATACAAGTAGAATTTCCCATTGGACAGAACTCTGACTGTGATAAGTAACAGAGGAATACAGATCAAATATGATCTCAACATGATATCGCTCATTGGTCTCGATTATAGAGCGTCTGATGTCTTGAAAATAGAATCTTTTGTTACCTTTACGCTCCATTGATATTTATACCTTCACAAAAAATAATCTCATTGGCTACAGGGATCGTTTGACGTCATAGTCCAGAGAAGTTTCGATTTTACATTATTGAAACGAATAAGTGTTAGTGTGATGTTATTACTGGTAATTACTGTTATAAAACAAATTAACCCTAAACACGTAAATTGTCAATTAGCCTAGTAATATCCGCCCATATAGATTTCGTGGCTTTAAAAATATATAGCGAATAATGATGTAATTAACAAAAAAACCAGTAAGGTTAAAATAATAGTTGAACTGGCAGTCTCTCATAACTGGCTGGAAGACTTTGTTTGTTGCTGTGCACAAAGTTACACAATAGACTCTTTGTGCTTTACCGAACGTAGGCATCAAAACCCGATTATTAACGCTATAAGCCCTCAGTCTTATCGCTAAGTATCGGAGGAGGGAAGAATGATATAGGGTTACAAACTATAGAAGACAAAATGTAGAATTAATCGTTAGAGGAAGAGGTATCAGAAGAAGAAGGACACACTTCTGGGGAAACACTATTTATTAAACTTCAAATAATTCAAACGAATAAATGTTATCTATTAGATATCAACAAACATTCTGAGATATTTCGATTAAGACTTTTTTGTAAGCTACCAAGCCTATTTTGGCAACTTCTGTTTTTTGTTAGTTTCATGGGGGAATAAAGAAATGTGTAGCTAATTCTGACGTGGTTGAGAAGCTTCTAATTTATATTAACATTAAACTTTCTAAAAGAGAAAGCTTTTCAACTTAGAAATAACAAATAAAATAGAGTTCTAAGTAATGTTTGCATGACCTTTCTCTTTCTCTCAAATGTCCTTTAATAAAGAGAGCTCCCACCCTAGTGGTTCAGTTTGGAGTGTTATAACAGTAAATATTAGGATTCCATATCTGAGCTGAGCCCACTACGTACAGCCCATTGTGCAGCTTTGTGCTTAAACAAACTTAGTATAGATTAATATTGGATAAAGAGATTTTTTTTTTTTTTTTTTACTTTGGCAGTTATCATAATTATTTCGAAAACAAAGCATCGTAGTGCCATCTATTGAAATAATATTAAACAAATATGATTGAAACCAGTTACAAAACTTGCGCATGTAGAGTTACTTGCTTTACAGAACGAGCAGTGAATGAGAAGTTGCTTAAAGTACACTTGGAACGCTATCAGATTCAATGTTTGTAGCATCTTTGTGGTTATTTCTTTACCCGAAAATGTTTTCTTTTTATCGAAGACATCGTAAGTGATGTCATTTAACAATAAAATCAGAATATATTTATAAGTAAATAGAGCATTCTTAAAGTGACAGTAAAAAAACAAACAAAAAATATATGTTGTCAGGATGATAAAGGGTGAAAATCAAAATAAAACAAACCCTAAACAGTTAACTTCTCCAAGATACAATGGACTAAGCCTTTTTTTCTTTGTAACACGTCTTGCGATCTCTTTGCTGCGCGTTTTTTCTAAGCCTAAATTGGAAACCATTTTTGTTCTTTCAAACACTTAAACGTATTCTAGCTGAACTAGTGAAACAAAATTACTCAAGGAAAATTCATACTCAACAACAGTTAAACTATTCGATAATGTAAATAGATTCATAATATATTAACCTGCTTAGAACATTATTTAAGACGAATTGTACTGAAGTAATTATAACTTATTTCTACTTTGTAGTATCTCTATCCGTTTTGGTCATTCTCAATACATATATCACAACTTAGCAAAACGCCGTCTTAAGTTCGGTTAATTATAAATAACATCAAAGATACTTGAGTAAAAAAACACAATATGCTAATATGATAACATACCAGCAAGCAAAGATTTATAAACGTAATTAAGTGACGTACTTTCGGATGGAGCATACAACATAGTATGTTCTCCCCCAAAATAAATATTTTCATTGTGCCTTCAGAATTAGTTTGTTTTGAATTTTCCCGAAAGCTACTCGAGGACAACCTGCGTTAGCCGTCCCTAATTTAGCAGTGTAAGACTAGAGGAAAGGCAGCTAGTCATCACCACCCACCGCCAATTCTTGGGTTGCTCTTTTACAAATGAATAGTGGGATTGACATAACTTTATAACACCCCCACGGCTGAAGTGGCAGCATGTTTTATATGACGGGATTCGAATTCTAGACTTCCAGGTTTTGAGTCGAAAGTCCTAACCACCTGGCCAGGTTTATAGATGGTTATCGGCCAACTTATTATCAGATAAAGGTGTTACAAAACGTGAAACTTAGAACAACAACAACAACAAAACTATTCAGTTTTTAAGTAAATTAATTTCGTGTTGTTGTTGTTTTTTTTATTTTAATGCCATGCAGAAATTGCGAAACTCAAATCTCGCGAGTTACGGAAAGATGTAATCTCCTTTCGCGTGTAAAATGAACAATCAACCCTAGTTTAAATAATTGTCGCGTTCAGTAGAAACAAAAGGCTTGGCTGATGTTGGCTGTATCGTTACGTGTGTGTGTGTGTGTGTGTGTGTATGTATGTGTGTGTGTGTGTGTATGTGTGTGTGTGTAGGCACGTATAAACTACATCGGATTTGATCGATTCGATACGTTAGAAGCTTTCACGAATATATCAGTCACAAATCTACAAGGAAAAAAAACAAAACGACTATATCAGTCATATCTTTTTTTAGGTGTGGATGTTTATCGTGTGATCGTTTGTTTGTTTTGAATTTTGCGCAAAACTACAAGGGCTGTCTGCCCCTAATTTAGCCATTTAAGACTAGAGGGATGGCAGCTAGTCATCACCACCCACCGTCAACACTCCTGGGCCACTCTTTTACCAACAAATAGTGGGACTGACCGTACATTATAACGCCCCACGCCTGAAAGGGCGAGCATGTTTGGTGCGATGGGGATTCGAACCCGCAACCCTGATATTACGAGTCGAGTGCCTTGACCACCAGGCCATGCCAGGTTTTTTGTGAAAGTATACGCACTTATAAAGTTTTAAGTTTAACGTAGACTTTTAACGTTAAACTGTCATTATTGAAACAAAATAACAACTGGCGTTTCGCCAAGATCACTGCTTATAGCAAACAACTTGCTAAACTATTCTTACTTGGACAAACATTTTGCCAAGATATTTTGTTTATACAAACATTTTACCAAGATATTTTGTTCACAGAAAGCTTTTGCTAAGCTGTTTATTTGCACTTGAGCCAACGTAACAAGAAACTATGATGGAAGTTTCTTCTGATTTCCTGAAATACCATTTCTTCTAAGCTACATCTGATAGCTTATAACGCTTAGATTCGGGTTTAATGCTCGCAGTGGGCACAGTACAAATAGTCCAACAAGTAGCTTCGTGGTTAATAGCAAACAAACACACGTAATGTTCATTGTAATTTTAAAAGTGTGTGTTTCGAATTAACATGAGAGGTCAGAGAGATAAAAATAATCCTGCCTTCACTGTCCTGTAGACATAATGTTATAGTAAGAAACTATAAACATGGTCAGTTTATTTTCCTTCATCTTTAAACCTGCAATCCTCGGATTACGAGTCGAGTGCGTTAACCACCTGCCATGCCGGGTAGCGAACATGGAAGCACGCTAATAATAATAAGTTGTTTATAATCAGGAACTGTTAACATGGAAGCACACTAATAATAATAAGTTGTTTATAATCAGAAACTGTTAACATGGAAGCACACTAATAATAATAAGTTGTTTATAATCAGGAATTATTAACATGGAAGCACGCTAATAATAATAAGTTGTTTATAATCAGGAACTGTTAACATGGAAGCACATTAATAATAATAAGTTGTTTATAATCATGAACTGTTAACATGGAATCACGCTAATAATAATAAGTTGTTTATAATCAGGAACCGTTAACATGGAAGCACGCTAATAATAATAAGTTGTTTATAATCATGAACTGTTAACATGGAAGCACACTAATAATAATAAGTTGCTTATAATCAGGAACTGTTAACATGGAAGCACGCTAATAATAATAAGTTGTTTATAATCAGGAACTGTTAACATGGAAGCACGCTAATAATAATAAGTTGCTTATAATCAGGAACTGTTAACATGGAAGCACGCTAATAATAATAAGTTGTTTATAATCAGGAACTGTTAACATGGAAGCACACTAATAATAATAAGTTGTTTATAATCATGAACTGTTAACATGGAATCACGCTAATAATAATAAGTTGTTTATAATCAGGAACCGTTAACATGGAAGCACGCTAATAATAATAAGTTGTTTATAATCATGAACTGTTAACATGGAAGCACACTAATAATAATAAGTTGCTTATAATCAGGAACTGTTAACATGGAAGCACACTAATAATAATAAGTTGTTTATAATCATGAACTGTTAACATGGAAGCACGCTAATAATAATAAGTTGTTTAGAATCATGAACTGTTAACATGTAAGCACACTAATAATAATAAGTTGTTTATAATCATGAACTGTTAACAAGTTGTAACAAACATAGACACTACGAAGTTGTAACAAACATAAACACTATGAAGTTGTAACAAACGTAGATATTTTGAAGTTGTAACAAACATAAACACTATGAAGTTGTAACAAACATAGACACTATGAAGTTGTAACAAACATAGACACTATGAAGTTGTAACAAACATAGACACTATGAAGTTGTAACAAACATAAACACTATGAAGTTGTAACAAACGTAAATATTATGAAGTTGTAACAACATGAACACTATGAAGTTGTAACAAACATGAACACTATGAAGTTGTAACAAACATAGACACTATGAAGTTGTAACAAACATAGACACTATGAAGTTGTAACAAACATAAACACTATGAAGTTTTAACAAACGTAGATATTATGAAGCTGTAACAACATGAACACTATGAAGTTGTAACAAACATGAACACTATGAAGTTGTAACAAACATAGACACTATGAAGTAACAAACATAAACACTATGAATTGTAACAAACATAGACACTATGAAGTTGTAACAAACATAGACACTATGAAGTTGTAACAAACATGAACACTATGAAGTTGTAACAAACATGAACACTACGAAGTTGTAACAAACATAAACACTATGAAGTTGTAACAAACATAAACACTATGAAGTTGTAACAAACATGGACACTATGAAGTTGTAACAAACATAGATACTATGAAGTTGTAACAAACATAATCACTATGACGTTGTAACAATATTGACACTATGAAGTTGTAACAAACATAAACACTATGAAGCTGTAACAAACATAGACACTATGAAGTTGTAACAAACATAAACACTATGACGTTGTAACAACATAGACACTATGAAGTTGTAACAAACATAAACACTATGAAGTTGTAACAAACATAGACACTATAAAGTTGTAACAAACATAGATACTATGAAGTTGTAACAAACATAATCACTATGACGTTGTAACAATATAGACACTATGAAGTTGTAACAAACATAAACACTATGAAGTTGTAACAAACATAGACATTATGAAGTTGTAACAAACATAAACAGTATGAATTTGTAACAAACACAAACACTATGAAGTTGTAACAAACGTAGACACTATGAAGTTGTAACAAACATAAGCACTATAAAGTTGCAACAAACATAGACACTATGAAGTTATAACAAACATAGATACTATGAAGTTGTTTATAATCATGAACTGTTAACATGGAAGCACGCTAATAATAATAAGTTGTTTAGAATCATGAACTGTTAACATGTAAGCACACTAATAATAATAAGTTGTTTATAATCATGAACTGTTAACATGGAAGCACACTAATAATAATAAGTTGTTTATAATCATGAACTGTTAACATGGAAGCACACAAATAATAATAAGTTGTTTATAATCAGGAACTGTTAACATGGAAGCACACTAATGATAATAAGTTGTTTATAATCAGGAACTGTTAACATGGAAGCACGCTAATAATAATAAGTTGTTTATAATCAGGAACTGTTAACATGGAAGCACACTAATAATAATAAGTTGTTTATAATCATGAACTGTTAACATGGAATCACGCTAATAATAATAAGTTGTTTATAATCAGGAACCGTTAACATGGAAGCACGCTAATAATAATAAGTTGTTTATAATCATGAATTGTTAACATGGAAGCACACTAATAATAATAAGTTGCTTATAATCATGAACTGTTAACATGGAAGCACGCTAATAATAATAAGTTATTTATAATCAGGAACTGTTAACATGGAAGCACGCTAATAATAATAAGTTGCTTATAATCAGGAACTGTTAACATGGAAGCACACTAATAATAATAAGTTTTTTATAATCAGGAACTGTTAACATGGAAGCACGCTAATAATAATAAGTTATTTATAATCAGGAACTGTTAACATGGAAGCACGCTAATAATAATAAGTTGCTTATAATCAGGAACTGTTAACATGGAAGCACACTAATAATAATAAGTTTTTTATAATCATGAACTGTTAACATGGAAGCACACTAATAATAATAAGTTTTTTATAATCAGGAACTGTTAACATGGAAGCACGCTAATAATAATAAGTTGCTTATAATCAGGAACTGTTAACATAAAAGCACGCTAATAATAATAAGTTGTTTATAATCATGAACTGTTAACATGGAAGCACACTAATAATAATAAGTTGTTTATAATCATGAACTGTTAACATGGAAGCACACTAATAATAATAAGTTGTTCATAATCATGAACTGTTACCATGGAAGCACACTAATAATCATTGACGTGTTTCCTTCATAGCATGCTTAATAATCATAGCAATTTTTACAGCATAACACACTAATAACTACAAAAGTTTTTTACATCATAACACACTAAAAACTACAAAAGTTTTTTACATCATAACACACTAATAACTACAAAAGTTTTTTACATCAACAAACATAAACACTATGACGTTGTAACAAACATAGACACTATGAAGTTGTAACAAACATAAACACTATGACGTTGTAACAGCATAGACACCATGAAGTTGTAACAAATATAAACACTATGAAGTTGTAACAAACATAGACACTATGAAGTTGTAACAAACATAAACACTATGAAGTTGTAACAAACGTAAATATTATGAAGTTGTAACAACATGAACACTATGAAGTTGTAACAAACATGAACACTATGAAGTTGTAACAAACATAGACACTATGAAGTTGTAACAAACATAGACACTATGAAGTTGTAACAAACATAAACACTATGAAGTTGTAACAAACGTAGATATTATGAAGCTGTAACAACATGAACACTATGAAGTTGTAACAAACATGAACACTATGAAGTTGTAACAAACATAGACACTATGAAGTAACAAACATAAACACTATGAATTGTAACAAACATAGACACTATGAAGTTGTAACAAACATAGACACTATGAAGTTGTAACAAACATGAACACTACGAAGTTGTAACAAACATAAACACTATGAAGTTGTAACAAATATAAACACTATGAAGTTGTAACAAACATGGACACTATGAAGTTGTAACAAACATAGATACTATGAAGTTGTAACAAACATAATCACTATGACGTTGTAACAATATTGACACTATGAAGTTGTAACAAACATAAACACTATGAAGCTGTAACAAACATAGACACTATGAAGTTGTAACAAACATAAACACTATGACGTTGTAACAACATAGACACTATGAAGTTGTAACAAACATAAACACTATGAAGTTGTAACAAACATAGACACTATAAAGTTGTAACAAACATAGATACTATGAAGTTGTAACAAACATAATCACTATGACGTTGTAACAATATAGACACTATGAAGTTGTAACAAACATAAACACTATGAAGTTGTAACAAACATAGACATTATGAAGTTGTAACAAACATAGACAGTATGAATTTGTAACAAACACAAACACTATGAAGTTGTAACAAACGTAGACACTATGAAGTTGTAACAAACATAAGCACTATAAAGTTGCAACAAACATAGACACTATGAAGTTATAACAAACATAGATACTATGAAGTTGTAACAAACATAGACACTATGAAGTTGTAACAAACATAAACACTATGAAGTTGTAACAAACGTAGATATTTTGAAGTTGTAACAAACACAGACACTATGAAGTTGTAACAAACATAGACACTATGAAGTTGGAACAAACATAAACCCTATGAAGTTGTAACAAACATAAACACTATGACGTTGTAACAAACATAGACACTATGAAGTTGTAACAAACATGAACAATACGAAGTTGTAACAAACATAAACACTATGACGTTGTAACAAACATAGACACTATGAAGTTGTAACAAACATGAACACTACGACGTTGTAACAAACATAGACACTATGAAGTTGTAACAAACATAGACACTATGAAGTTGTAACAAATATAAACACTATGAAGCTGTAACAAACATAGATACTATGAAGTTATAACAAACATAGACACTATGAAGTTGTAACAAACATAGACACTTTGAAGTTGTAACAAACATAGACACTATGAAGTTGTAACAAACATAAACACTATGAAGTTGTAACAAACATAGACACTATGAAGTTGTAACAAACATAGACACTATGAAGTTGTAACAAATATAAACACTATGAAGCTGTAACAAACATAGATACTATGAAGTTGTAACAAACATAAACACTATGAAGTTGTAACAAACATAGACACTATGAAGTTGTAACAAACATATGAACACTATGAAGTTGTAACAAACATGAACACTATGAAGTTGTAACAAACATGAACACTATGAAGTTGTAACAAACATAGACACTATGAAGTTGTAACAAACATAAACACTATGAAGTTGTAACAAACATAAACACTATGAAGTTGTAACAAACATAGACACTATGAAGTTGTAACAAACATAAACACTATGAAGTTGTAGCAAACATAGACACTATGAAGTTGTAACAAACATAGACACTGTGAAGTTGTAAAAACATGAACACTACGAAGTTGTAACAAACATAAACACTATGAAGTTGTAACAAACATAAACACTATGAAGTTGTAACAAACATAGACACTTTGAAGTTGTAACAAACATAGATATAATGAAGTTCTAACAAACATAGACACTATGAAGTTGTAACAAACATAAACACTTTGAAGTTGTAACAAACATAGACACTATGAAGTTGTAACAAACATAGACACTATGAAGTTGTAACAAACATAAACACTATGAAGTTGTAACAAACATAAACACTATGAAGTTGTAACAACATGAACACTAATAAACATGAATTAGCTTCAAACATAGACACTATGAAGTTATAACAAACATAGATACTATGAAGTTGTAACAAACATAGACACTATGAAGTTGTAACAAACATAAACACTATGAAGTTGTAACAAACGTAGATATTTTGAAGTTGTAACAAACATAAACACTATGAAGTTGTAACAAACATAGACACTATGAAGTTGTAACAAACATAGACACTATGAAGTTGTAACAAACATAAACACTATGAAGTTGTAACAAACGTAAATATTATGAAGTTGTAACAACATGAACACTATGAAGTTGTAACAAACATGAACACTATGAAGTTGTAACAAACATAGACACTATGAAGTTGTAACAAACATAGACACTATGAAGTTGTAACAAACATAAACACTATGAAGTTGTAACAAACGTAGATATTATGAAGTTGTAACAACATGAACACTATGAAGTTGTAACAAACATAGAACACTATGAAGTTGTAACAAACATAGACACTATGAAGTAACAAACATAAACACTATGAATTGTAACAAACATAGACACTATGAAGTTGTAACAAACATAGACACTATGAAGTTGTAACAAACATGAACACTATGAAGTTGTAACAAACATGAACACTACGAAGTTGTAACAAACATAAACACTATGAAGTTGTAACAAACATAAACACTATGAAGTTGTAACAAACATGGACACTATGAAGTTGTAACAAACATAGATACTATGAAGTTGTAACAAACATAATCACTATGACGTTGTAACAATATTGACACTATGAAGTTGTAACAAACATAAACACTATGAAGTTGTAACAAACATAGACACTATGAAGTTGTAACAAACATAAACACTATGAAGTTGTAACAAACATAGACACTATGAAGTTGTAACAAACATAAACACTATGAAGTTGTAACAAACATAGACACTATGAAGTTGTAACAAACATAGACACTATGAAGTTGTAACAAACATAATCACTATGACGTTGTAACAAACATAGACACTATGAAGTTGTAACAAACATAAACACTATGAAGTTGTAACAAACATAGACACTATGAAGTTGTAACAAACATAAACACTATGAAGTTGTAACAAACATAAACACTATGAAGTTGTAACAAACATAGACACTATGAAGTTGTAACAAACATAAACACTATAAAGTTGTAACAAACATAGACACTATGAAGTTGTAACAAACATAGATACTATGAAGTTGTAACAAACATAGACACTATGAAGTTGTAACAAACATAAACACTATGAAGTTGTAACAAACGTAGATATTTTGAAGTTGTAACAAACACAGACACTATGAAGTTGTAACAAACATAGACACTATGAAGTTGTAACAAACATAAACCCTATGAAGTTGTAACAAACATAAACACTATGACGTTGTAACAAACATAGACACTATGAAGTTGTAACAAACATGAACACTACGAAGTTGTAACAAACATAAACACTATGACGTTGTAACAAACATAGACACTATGAAGTTGTAACAAACATAGACACTATGAAGTTGTAACAAATATAAACACTATGAAGCTGTAACAAACATAGATACTATGAAGTTGTAACAAACATAGACACTATGAAGTTGTAACAAACATAGACACTATGAAGTTGTAACAAACATAGACACTATGAAGTTGTAACAAACATAAACACTATGAAGTTGTAACAAACATAGACACTATGAAGTTGTAACAAACATAGACACTATGAAGTTGTAACAAACATAAACACTATGAAGCTGTAACAAACATAGATACTATGAAGTTGTAACAAACATAAACACTATGAAGTTGTAACAAACATAGACACTATGAAGTTGTAACAACATGAACACTATGAAGTTGTAACAAACATGAACACTATGAGTTGTAACAAACATAGACACTATGAAGTTGTAACAAACATAAACACTATGAAGTTGTAACAAACATAAACACTATGAAGTTGTAACAAACATAGACACTATGAAGTTGTAACAAACATAGACACTATGAAGTTGTAACAAACATAAACACTATGAAGTTGTAGCAAACATAGACACTATGAAGTTGTAACAAACATAGACACTGTGAAGTTGTAACAAACATGAACACTACGAAGTTGTAACAAACATAAACACTATGAAGTTGTAACAAACATAAACACTATGAAGTTGTAACAAACATAGACACTTTGAAGTTGTAACAAACATAGATATAATGAAGTTCTAACAAACATAGACACTATGAAGTTGTAACAAACATAAACACTTTGAAGTTGTAACAAACATAGACACTATGAAGTTGTAACAAACATAAACACTATGAAGTTGTAACAAACATAAACACTATGAAGTTGTAACAACATGAACACTAATAAACATGAATTAGCTTCAAACATAGACACTATGAAGTTATAACAAACATAGATACTATGAAGTTGTAACAAACATAGACACTATGAAGTTGTAACAAACATAAACACTATGAAGTTGTAACAAACGTAGATATTTTGAAGTTGTAACAAACATAAACAATATGAAGTTGTAACAAATGTAGATATTATGAAGTTGTAACAACATGAACACTATGAAGTTGTAAGAAACATGAACACTATGAAGTTGTAACAAACATAGACACTATGAAGTTGTAACAAACACAGACACAATGAAGTTGTAACAAACATAGACACTATGAAGTTGTAACAAACATAAACCCTATGAAGTTGTAACAAACATAAACACTATGACGTTGTAACAAACATAGACACTAATAAACATGAATTAAGCTTCAAACATAGACACTATGAAGTTATAACAAACATAGATACTATGAAGTTGTAACAAACCTAGACACCATGAAGTTGTAACAAACATAAACACTATGAAGTTGTAACAAACGTAGATATTTTGAAGTTGTAACAAACATAAACAATATGAAGTTGTAACAAATGTAGATATTATGAAGTTGTAACAACATGAACACTATGAAGTTGTAAGAAACATGAACACTATGAAGTTGTAACAAACATAGACACTATGAAGTTGTAACAAACACAGACACAATGAAGTTGTAACAAACATAGACACTATGAAGTTGTAACAAACATAAACCCTATGAAGTTGTAACAAACATAAACAATATGACGTTGTAACAAACATAGACACTATGAAGTTGTAACAAACATGAACACTACGAAGTTGTAACAAACATAAACCCTATGACGTTGTAACAAACATAGACACTATGAAGTTGTAACAAACATAAACCCTATGAAGTTGTAACAAACATAAACACTATGACGTTGTAACAAACATAGACACTATGAAGTTGTAACAAACATGAACACTACGAAGTTGTAACAAACATAAACACTATGACGTTGTAACAAACATAGACACTATGAAGTTGTAACAAACATGAACACTACGACGTTGTAACAAACATAGACACTATGAAGTTGTAACAAACATAAACACTATGAAGTTGTAACAAATATAAACACTATGAAGCTGTAACAAACATAGATACTATGAAGTTATAACAAACATAGACACTATGAAGTTGTAACAAACATAGACACTTTGAAGTTGTAACAAACATAAACACTATGAAGTTGTAACAAACATAAACACTATGAAGTTGTAACAAACATAGACACTATGAAGTTGTAACAAACATAGACACTATGAAGTTGTAGCAAATATAAACACTATGAAGCTGTAACAAACATAGATACTATGAAGTTGTAACAAACATAAACACTATGAAGTTGTAACAAACATAGACACTATGAAGTTGTAACAACATGAACACTATGAAGTTGTAACAACATGAATACTATGAAGTTGTAACAAACATGAACATTATGAAGTTGTAACAAACATAGACACTATGAAGTTGTAACAAACATAGACACTATGAAGTTGTAACAACATGAACACTATGAAGTTGTAACAACATGAACACTGTGAAGTTGTAACAAACATGAACACTATGAAGTTGTAACAAACATAGACACTATGAAGTTGTAACAAACATAAACAATACGAAGTTGTAACAAACATAAACACTATGACGTTGTAACAAACAAAGACAGTATGAAGTTGTAACAAACATGAACACTACAGAAGTTGTAACAAACATAGACACTATGAAGTTGTAACAAACATAGACACTATGAAGTTGTAACAAATATAAACACTACGAAGTTGTAACAAACATAAACACTATGAAGTTGTAACAAACATAAACACTATGAAGTTGTAACAAACATAGACACTTTGAAGTTGTAACAAACATAGATATAATGAAGTTCTAACAAACATAGACACTACGAAGTTGTAACAAACATAGACACAATAAAGTTGTAACAAACATAGACACTATGAAGTTGTAACAAATATAAACACTATGAAGTTGTAACAAATATAAACACTATGAAGCTGTAACAAACATAGATACTATGAAGTTGTAACAAACATAGACACTATGAAGTTGTAACAAACATAGACACTTTGAAGTTGTAACAAACATAGACACTATGAAGTTGTAACAAACATAAACCCTATGAAGTTGTAACAAACATAAACACTATGACGTTGTAACATAGACACTATGAAGTTGTAACAAACATAAACACTATGAAGTTGTAACAAACATAAACACTATGAAGTTGTAACAAACATAAACACTATGAAGTTGTAACAAACATAGATACTATGAAGTTGTAACAAACATAATCACTATGACGTTGTAACAATATAGACACTATGAAGTTGTAACAAACATAAACACTATGAAGTTGTAACAAACATAGACACTATGAAGTTGTAACAAACATAGATATTTTGAAGTTGTAACAAACATAAACAATATGAAGTTGTAACAAATGTAGATATTATGAAGTTGTAACAACATGAACACTATGAAGTTGTAAGAAACATGAACACTATGAAGTTGAAACAAACATAGACACTATGAAGTTGTAACAAACACAGACACAATGAAGTTGTAACAAACATAGACACTATGAAGTTGTAACAAACATAAACCCTATGAAGTTGTAACAAACATAAACACTATGACGTTGTAACAAACATAGACACTATGAAGTTGTAACAAACATGAACACTACGAAGTTGTAACAAACATAAACACTATGACGTTGTAACAAACATAGACACTATGAAGTTGTAACAAACATGAACACTACGAAGTTGTAACAAACATAGACACTATGAAGTTGTAACAAACATAGACACTATGAAGTTGTAACAAATATAAACACTATGAAGCTGTAACAAACATAGATACTATGAAGTTATAACAAACATAGACACTATGAAGTTGTAACAAACATAGACACTTTGAAGTTGTAACAAACATAGACACTATGAAGTTGTAACAAACATAAACACTATGAAGTTGTAACAAACATAGACACTATGAAGTTGTAACAAACATTGACACTATGAAGTTGTAACAAATATAAACACTATGAAGCTGTAACAAACATAGATACTATGAAGTTGTAACAAACATAGACACTATGAAGTTGTAACAAACATAGACACTTTGAAGTTGTAACAAACATAGACACTATGAAGTTGTAACAAACATAAACCCTATGAAGTTGTAACAAACATAAACACTATGACGTTGTAACATAGACACTATGAAGTTGTAACAAACATAAACACTACGAAGTTTTAACAAACATAAACACTATGAAGTTGTAACAAACATAAACACTATGAAGTTGTAACAAACATGAACACTACGAAGTTGTAACAAACATAAACACTATGACGTTGTAACAAACATAGACACTATGAAGTTGTAACAAACATGAACACTACGAAGTTGTAACAAACATAGACACTATGAAGTTGTAACAAACATAGACACTATGAAGTTGTAACAAATATAAACACTATGAAGCTGTAACAAACATAGATACTATGAAGTTATAACAAACATAGACACTATGAAGTTGTAACAAACATAGACACTTTGAAGTTGTAACAAACATAAACACTATGAAGTTGTAACAAACATAGACACTATGAAGTTGTAACAAACATAGACACTATGAAGTTGTAACAAATATAAACACTATGAAGCTGTAACAAACATAGATACTATGAAGTTGTAACAAACATAGACACTATGAAGTTGTAACAAACATAGACACTTTGAAGTTGTAACAAACATAGACACTATGAAGTTGTAACAAACATAAACCCTATGAAGTTGTAACAAACATAAACACTATGACGTTGTAACATAGACACTATGAAGTTGTAACAAACATAAACACTACGAAGTTTTAACAAACATAAACACTATGAAGTTGTAACAAACATAAACACTATGAAGTTGTAACAAACATAGATACTATGAAGTTGTAACAAACATAATCACTATGACGTTGTAACAATATAGACACTAAGAAGTTGTAACAAACATAAACACTATGAAGTTGTAACAAACATAGACACTATGAAGTTGTAACAAACATAAACAGTATGAAGTTGTAACAAACATGAACACTACGAAGTTGTAACAAACATAAACACTATGACGTTGTAACAAACATAGACACTATGAAGTTGTAACAAACATGAACACTACGAAGTTGTAACAAACATAGACACTATGAAGTTGTAACAAACATAGACACTATGAAGTTGTAACAAATATAAACACTATGAAGCTGTAACAAACATAGATACTATGAAGTTATAACAAACATAGACACTATGAAGTTGTAACAAACATAGACACTTTGAAGTTGTAACAAACATAAACACTATGAAGTTGTAACAAACATAGACACTATGAAGTTGTAACAAACATTGACACTATGAAGTTGTAACAAATATAAACACTATGAAGCTGTAACAAACATAGATACTATGAAGTTGTAACAAACATAGACACTATGAAGTTGTAACAAACATAGACACTTTGAAGTTGTAACAAACATAGACACTATGAAGTTGTAACAAACATAAACCCTATGAAGTTGTAACAAACATAAACACTATGACGTTGTAACATAGACACTATGAAGTTGTAACAAACATAAACACTACGAAGTTTTAACAAACATAAACACTATGAAGTTGTAACAAACATAAACACTATGAAGTTGTAACAAACATAGATACTATGAAGTTGTAACAAACATAATCACTATGACGTTGTAACAATATAGACACTATGAAGTTGTAACAAACATAAACACTATGAAGTTGTAACAAACATAGACACTATGAAGTTGTAACAAACATAAACACTATGAAGTTGTAACAAACACAAACACTATGAAGTTGTAACAAACATAGACACTATGAAGTTGTAACAAACATAAACACTATGAAGTTGCAACAAACATAGACACTATGAAGTTATAACAAACATAGATACTATGAAGTTGTAACAAACATAGACACTATGAAGTTGTAACAAACATAAACACTATGAAGTTGTAACAAACATAGATATTTTGAAGTTGTAACAAACATAAACAATATGAAGTTGGAACAAATGTAGATATTATGAAGTTGTAACAACATGAACACTATGAAGTTGGAACAAAGATAAACTTTATGAAGTTGTAACAAACATAAACACTATGACGTTGTAACAAACATAGACACTATGAAGTTGTAACAAACATAAACAATACGAAGTTGTAACAAACATAAACACTATGACGTTGTAACAAACATAGACACTATGAAGTTGTAACAAACATGAACACTACGAAGTTGTAACAAACATAGACACTATGAAGTTGTAACAAACATAGACATTATGAAGTTGTAACAAATATAAACACTATGAAGCTGTAACAAACATAGATACTATGAAGTTGTAACAAACATAGACAGTATGAAGTTGTAACAAACACAAACACTATGAAGTTATTACAAACATAGATACTTTGAAGTTGTAACAAACATAGACACTATGAAGTTGTAACAAATATAAACACTATGAAGCTGTAACAAACATAGATACTATGAAGTTATAACAAACATAGACACTATGAAGTTGTAACAAACATAGACACTTTGAAGTTGTAACAAACATAGACACTATGAAGTTGTAACAAACATAAACACTATGAAGTTGTAACAAACATAGACACTATGAAGTTGTAACAAACATAGACACTATGAAGTTGTAACAAATATAAACACTATGAAGCTGTAACAAACATAGATACTATGAAGTTGTAACAAACATAGACACTATGAAGTTGTAACAAACATAGACACTTTGAAGTTGTAACAAACATAGACACTATGAAGTTGTAACAAACATAAACCCTATGAAGTTGTAACAAACATAAACACTATGACGTTGTAACATAGACACTATGAAGTTGTAACAAACATAAACACTACGAAGTTTTAACAAACATAAACACTATGAAGTTGTAACAAACATAAACACTATGAAGTTGTAACAAACATAAACACTATGAAGTTGTAACAAACATAAACACTATGAAGTTGTAACAAACATAGACACTATGAAGTTGTAACAAACATGAACACTATGAAGTTGTAACAAACATAGACACTATGAAGTTGTAACAAACATAGACACTATGAAGTTGTAACAAACATAAACACTATGAAGTTGTAACAAACATAGATACTATGAAGTTATAACAAACATAGACACTATGAAGTTGTAACAAACATAGACACTTTGAAGTTGTAACAAACATAAACACTATGAAGTTGTAACAAACATAGACACTATGAAGTTGTAACAAACATAGACACTATGAAGTTGTAACAAATATAAACACTATGAAGTTGTAACAAACATAGATACTATGAAGTTGTAACAAACATAGACACTATGAAGTTGTAACAAACATAGACACTATGAAGTTGTAACAAACATAGACACTATGAAGTTGTAACAAACATAAACCCTATGAAGTTGTAACAAACATAAACACTATGACGTTGTAACATAGACACTATGAAGTTGTAACAAACATAAACACTATGAAGTTGTAACAAACATAAACACTATGAAGTTGTAACAAACATAAACACTATGAAGTTGTAACAAACATAGATACTATGAAGTTGTAACAAACATAATCACTATGAAGTTGTAACAAACATAGACACTATGAAGTTGTAACAAACATAAACACTATGAAGTTGTAACAAACATAGACACTATGAAGTTGTAACAAACATAAACACTATGAAGTTGTAACAAACATAGACACTATGAAGTTGTAACAAACATAAACACTATGACGTTGTAACAAACATAGACACTATGAAGTTGTAACAAACATGAACACTACGAAGTTGTAACAAACATAGACACTATGAAGTTGTAACAAACATAGACACTATGAAGTTGTAACAAATATAAACACTATGAAGTTAGATACTATGAAGTTATAACAAACATAGACACTATGAAGTTGTAACAAACATAGACACTATGAAGTTGTAACAAACATAAACACTATGAAGTTGTAACAAACATAGACACTATGAAGTTGTAACAAACATTGACACTATGAAGTTGTAACAAATATAAACACTATGAAGCTGTAACAAACATAGATACTATGAAGTTGTAACAAACATAGACACTATGAAGTTGTAACAAACATAGACACTTTGAAGTTGTAACAAACATAGACACTATGAAGTTGTAACAAACATAAACCCTATGAAGTTGTAACAAACATAAACACTATGACGTTGTAACATAGACACTATGAAGTTGTAACAAACATAAACACTACGAAGTTTTAACAAACATAAACACTATGAAGTTGTAACAAACATAAACACTATGAAGTTGTAACAAACATAGATACTATGAAGTTGTAACAAACATAATCACTATGACGTTGTAACAATATAGACACTAAGAAGTTGTAACAAACATAAACACTATGAAGTTGTAACAAACATAGACACTATGAAGTTGTAACAAACATAAACAGTATGAAGTTGTAACAAACACAAACACTATGAAGTTGTAACAAACGTAGACACTATGAAGTTGTAACAACCATAAACACTATGATTTTGCAACAAACATAGACACTATGAAGTTATAAGAAACATAGATACTATGAAGTTGTAACAAACATAGACACTATGAAGTTGTAACAAACATAAACACTATGAAGTTGTAACAAACGTAGATATTTTGAAGTTGTAACAAACATAAACAATATGAAGTTGGAACAAATGTAGATATTATGAAGTTGTAACAACATGAACACTATGAAGTTGGAACAAAGATAAACTTTATGAAGTTGTAACAAACATAAACACTATGACGTTGTAACAAACATAGACACTATGAAGTTGTAACAAACATAAACAATACGAAGTTGTAACAAACATAAACACTATGACGTTGTAACAAACATAGACACTATGAAGTTGTAACAAACATGAACACTACGAAGTTGTAACAAACATAGACACTATGAAGTTGTAACAAACATAGACATTATGAAGTTGTAACAAATATAAACACTATGAAGCTGTAACAAACATAGATACTATGAAGTTGTAACAAACATAGACAGTATGAAGTTGTAACAAACACAAACACTATGAAGTTATTACAAACATAGATACTTTGAAGTTGTAACAAACATAGACACTATGAAGTTGTAACAAACATAAACACTATGAAGTTGTAACAAACATAGATATTTTGAAGTTGTAACAAACATAAACAATATGAAGTTGTAACAAATGTAGATATTATGAAGTTGTAACAACATGAACACTATGAAGTTGTAACAAACATAAACCCTATGAAGTTGTAACAAACATAAACACTATGACGTTGTAACAAACATAGACACTATGAAGTTGTAACAAACATAGACACTATGAAGTTGTAACAAACATAAACACTATGAAGTTGTAACAAACATAAACACTATGAAGTTGTAACAAACATAAACACTATGAAGTTGTAACAAACATAGACACTATGAAGTTGTAACAACATGAACACTATGAAGTTGTAACAACATGAACACTATGAAGTTGTAACAAACATGAACACTATGAAGTTGTAACAAACATAGACACTATGAAGTTGTAACAAACATAAACAATACGAAGTTGTAACAAACATAAACACTATGACGTTGTAACAAACATAGACACTATGAAGTTGTAACAAACATGAACACTACGAAGTTGTAACAAACATAGACACTATGAAGTTGTAACAAACATAGACACTATGAAGTTGTAACAAATATAAACACTACGAAGTTGTAACAAACATAAACACTATGAAGTTGTAACAAACATAAACACTATGAAGTTGTAACAAACATAGACACTATGAAGTTGTAACAAACATAAACACTATGAAGCTGTAACAAACATAGATACTATGAAGTTATAACAAACATAGACACTATGAAGTTGTAACAAACATAGACACTTTGAAGTTGTAACAAACATAGACACTATGAAGTTGTAACAAACATAAACACTATGAAGTTGTAACAAACATAGACACTATGAAGTTGTAACAAACATAGACACTATGAAGTTGTAACAAACATAAACACTATGAAGTTGTAACAAACATAGATACTATGAAGTTGTAACAAACATAGACACTATGAAGTTGTAACAAACATAGACACTTTGAAGTTGTAACAAACATAGACACTATGAAGTTGTAACAAACATAAACCCTATGAAGTTGTAACAAACATAAACACTATGACGTTGTAACATAGACACTATGAAGTTGTAACAAACATAAACACTACGAAGTTTTAACAAACATAAACACTATGAAGTTGTAACAAACATAAACACTATGAAGTTGTAACAAACATGAACACTACGAAGTTGTAACAAACATAAACACTATGACGTTGTAACAAACATAGACACTATGAAGTTGTAACAAACATGAACACTACGAAGTTGTAACAAACATAGACACTATGAAGTTGTAACAAACATAGACACTATGAAGTTGTAACAAATATAAACACTATGAAGCTGTAACAAACATAGATACTATGAAGTTATAACAAACATAGACACTATGAAGTTGTAACAAACATAGACACTATGAAGTTGTAACAAACATAGACACTATGAAGTTGTAACAAACATAAACACTATGAAGTTGTAACAAACATAGACACTATGAAGTTGTAACAAACATTGACACTATGAAGTTGTAACAAATATAAACACTATGAAGCTGTAACAAACATAGATACTATGAAGTTGTAACAAACATAGACACTATGAAGTTGTAACAAACATAGACACTTTGAAGTTGTAACAAACATAGACACTATGAAGTTGTAACAAACATAAACCCTATGAAGTTGTAACAAACATAAACACTATGACGTTGTAACACAGACACTATGAAGTTGTAACAAACATAAACACTACGAAGTTTTAACAAACATAAACACTATGAAGTTGTAACAAACATACACACTATGAAGTTGTAACAAACATAGAACACTATGAAGTTGTAACAAACATAATCACTATGACATTGTAACAATATAGACACTATGAAGTTGTAACAAACATAAACACTATGAAGTTGTAACAAACATAGACAGTATGAAGTTGTAACAAACACAAACACTATGAAGTTGTAACAAACGTAGACACTATGAAGTTGTAACAACCATAAACACTATGAAGTTGCAACAAACATAGACACTATGAAGTTATAAGAAACATAGATACTATGAAGTTGTAACAAACATAGACACTATGAAGTTGTAACAAACATAAACACTATGAAGTTGTAACAAACGTAGATATTTTGAAGTTGTAACAAACATAAACAATATGAAGTTGTAACAAATGTAGATATTATGAAGTTGTAACAACATGAACACTATGAAGTTGGAACAAAGATAAACTTTATAAAGTTGTAACAAACATAAACACTATGACGTTGTAACAAACATAGACACTATGAAGTTGTAACAAACATAAACAATACGAAGTTGTAACAAACATAAACACTATGACGTTGTAACAAACATAGACACTATGAAGTTGTAACAAACATGAACACTACGAAGTTGTAACAAACATAGACACTATGAAGTTGTAACAAACATAGACATTATGAAGTTGTAACAAATATAAACACTATGAAGCTGTAACAAACATAGATACTATGAAGTTGTAACAAACATAGACAGTATGAAGTTGTAACAAACACAAACACTATGAAGTTATAACAAACATAGATACTTTGAAGTTGTAACAAACATAAACACTATGAAGTTGTAACAAACATAAACACTATGAAGTTGTAACAAACGTAGATATTTTGAAGTTGTAACAAACATAAACAATATGAAGTTGTAACAAATGTAGATATTATGAAGTTGTAACAATATGAACACTATGAAGTTGTAACAAACATAAACCCTATGAAGTTGTAACAAACATAAACACTATGACGTTGTAACAAACATAGACACTATGAAGTTGTAACAAACATAGACACTATGAAGTTGTAACAAATATAAACACTATGAAGCTGTAACAAACATAGATACTATGAAGTTGTAACAAACATAAACACTATGAAGTTGTAACAAACATAGACACTATGAAGTTGTAACAACATGAACACTATGAAGTTGTAACAAACATGAACACTATGAAGTTGTAACAAACATAGAGACTATGAAGTTGTAACAAACATAAACAATACGAAGTTGTAACAAACATAAACACTATGACGTTGTAACAAACATAGACACTATGAAGTTGTAACAAACATGAACACTACAAGTTGTAACAAACATAGACACTATGAAGTTGTAACAAACATAGACACTATGAAGTTGTAACAAATATAAACACTATGAAGTTGTAACAAACATAAACACTATGAAGTTGTAACAAACATAAACACTATGAAGTTGTAACAAACATAGACACTTTGAAGTTGTAACAAACATAGATATAATGAAGTTGTAACAAACATAGACACTACGAAGTTGTAACAAACATAGACACAATGAAGTTGTAACAAACATAGACACTATGAAGTTGTAACAAATATAAACACTATGAAGTTGTAACAAACATAGATACTATGAAGTTGTAACAAACATAGACACTATGAAGTTGTAACAAACATAGACACTTTGAAGTTGTAACAAACATAGACACTATGAAGTTGTAACAAACATAAACACTATGAAGTTGTAACAAACATAGACACTATGAAGTTGTAACAAACATAGACACTATGAAGTTGTAACAAACATAAACACTATGAAGTTGTAACAAACATAGATACTATGAAGTTGTAACAAACATAGACACTATGAAGTTGTAACAAACATAGACACTTTGAAGTTGTAACAAACATAGACACTATGAAGTTGTAACAAACATAAACCCTATGAAGTTGTAACAAACATAAACACTATGACGTTGTAACATAGACACTATGAAGTTGTAACAAACATGAACACTACGAAGTTTTAACAAACATAAACACTATGAAGTTGTAACAAACATAAACACTATGAAGTTGTAACAAACATAGACACTATGAAGTTGTAACAAACATAATCACTATGAAGTTGTAACAATATAGACACTATGAAGTTGTAACAAACATAAACACTATGAAGTTGTAACAAATATAGACACTATGAAGTTGTAACAAACATAGACAGTATGAAGTTGTAAGAAACACAAACACTATGAAGTTGTAACAAACATAGACACTATGAAGTTGTAACAAACATAAACACTATGAAGTTGTAACAAACATAGATATTTTGAAGTTGTAACAAACATAAACAATATGAATTTGTAACAAATGTAGATATTATGAAGTTGTAACAACATGAACACTATGAAGTTGGAACAAAGATAAACCCCATGAAGTTGTAACAAACATAAACACTATGACGTTGTAACAAACATAAACACTATGAAGTTGTAACAAACATAAACACTATGACAAACATAGATACTATGAAGTTGTAACAAACATAATCACTATGACGTTGTAACAATATAGACACTATGAAGTTGTAACAAACATAAACACTATGAAGTTGTAACAAATATAGACACTATGAAGTTGTAACAAACATAGACACTATGAAGTTGTAACAAACACAAACACTATGAAGTTGTAACAAACATAGACACTATGAAGTTGTAACAAACATAAACACTATGAAGTTGTAACAAACATAGACACTATGAAGTTATAACAAACATAGATACTATGAAGTTGTAACAAACATAGACACTATGAAGTTTTAACAAACATAAACACTATGAAGTTGTAACAAACATAAACACTATGAAGTTGTAACAAACATGAACACTACGAAGTTGTAACAAACATAAACACTATGACGTTGTAACAAACATAGACACTATGAGTTGTAACAAACATGAACACTATGAAGTTGTAACAAACATAGACACTATGAAGTTGTAACAAACATAGACACTATGAAGTTGTAACAAATATAAACACTATGAAGCTGTAACAAACATAGATACTATGAGTTATAACAAACATAGACACTATGAAGTTGTAACAAACATAGACACTTTGAAGTTGTAACAAACATAGACACTATGAAGTTGTAACAAACATAAACACTATGAAGTTGTAACAAACATAGACACTATGAAGTTGTAACAAACATTGACACTATGAAGTTGTAACAAATATAAACACTATGAAGCTGTAACAAACATAGATACTATGAAGTTGTAACAAACATAGACACTATGAAGTTGTAACAAACATAGACACTTTGAAGTTGTAACAAACATAGACACTATGAAGTTGTAACAAACATAAACCCTATGAAGTTGTAACAAACATAAACACTATGACGTTGTAACATAGACACTATGAAGTTGTAACAAACATAAACACTACGAAGTTTTAACAAACATAAACACTATGAAGTTGTAACAAACATACACACTATGAAGTTGTAACAAACATAGATACTATGAAGTTGTAACAAACATAATCACTATGACGTTGTAACAATATAGACACTATGAAGTTGTAACAAACATAAACACTATGAAGTTGTAACAAACATAGACAGTATGAAGTTGTAACAAACACAAACACTATGAAGTTGTAACAAACGTAGACACTATGAAGTTGTAACAACCATTAACACTATGAAGTTGCAACAAACATAGACACTATGAAGTTATAAGAAACATAGATACTATGAAGTTGTAACAAACATAGACACTATGAAGTTGTAACAAACATAAACACTATGAAGTTGTAACAAACGTAGATATTTTGAAGTTGTAACAAACATAAACAATATGAAGTTGTAACAAATGTAGATATTATGAAGTTGTAACAACATGAACACTATGAAGTTGGAACAAAGATAAACTTTATAAAGTTGTAACAAACATAAACACTATGACGTTGTAACAAACATAGACACTATGAAGTTGTAACAAACATAAACAATACGAAGTTGTAACAAACATAAACACTATGACGTTGTAACAAACATAGACACTATGAAGTTGTAACAAACATGAACACTACGAAGTTGTAACAAACATAGACACTATGAAGTTGTAACAAACATAGACATTATGAAGTTGTAACAAATATAAACACTATGAAGCTGTAACAAACATAGATACTATGAAGTTGTAACAAACATAGACAGTATGAAGTTGTAACAAACACAAACACTATGAAGTTATAACAAACATAGATACTTTGAAGTTGTAACAAACATAAACACTATGAAGTTGTAACAAACATAAACACTATGAAGTTGTAACAAACGTAGATATTTTGAAGTTGTAACAAACATAAACAATATGAAGTTGTAACAAATGTAGATATTATGAAGTTGTAACAACATGAACACTATGAAGTTGTAACAAACATAAACCCTATGAAGTTGTAACAAACATAAACACTATGACGTTGTAACAAACATAGACACTATGAAGTTGTAACAAACATAGACACTATGAAGTTGTAACAAATATAAACACTATGAAGCTGTAACAAACATAGATACTATGAAGTTGTAACAAACATAAACACTATGAAGTTGTAACAAACATAGACACTATGAAGTTGTAACAACATGAACACTATGAAGTTGTAACAACATGAACACTATGAAGTTGTAACAAACATGAACACTATGAAGTTGTAACAAACATAAACAATACGAAGTTGTAACAAACATAAACACTATGACGTTGTAACAAACATAGACACTATGAAGTTGTAACAAACATGAACACTACGAAGTTGTAACAAACATAGACACTATGAAGTTGTAACAAACATAGACACTATGAAGTTGTAACAAATATAAACACTACGAAGTTGTAACAAACATAAACACTATGATGTTGTAACAAACATAAACAATATGAAGTTGTAACAAACATAGACACTTTGAAGTTGTAACAAACATAGATATAATGAAGTTCTAACAAACATAGACACTACGAAGTTGTAACAAACATAGACACTATGAAGTTGTAACAAACATAGACACTATGAAGTTGTAACAAATATAAACACTATGAAGCTGTAACAAACATAGATACTATGAAGGTATAACAAACATAGACACTATGAAGTTGTAACAAACATAGACACTTTGAAGTTGTAACAAACATAGACACTATGAAGTTGTAACAAACATAAACACTATGAAGTTGTAACAAACATAGACACTATGAAGTTGTAACAAACATTGACACTATGAAGTTGTAACAAATATAAACACTATGAAGCTGTAACAAACATAGATACTATGAAGTTGTAACAAACATAGACACTATGAAGTTGTAACAAACATAGACACTTTGAAGTTGTAACAAACATAGACACTATGAAGTTGTAACAAACATAAACCCTATGAAGTTGTAACAAACATAAACACTATGACGTTGTAACATAGACACTATGAAGTTGTAACAAACATGAACACTACGAAATTTTAACAAACATAAACACTATGAAGTTGTAACAAACATAAACACTATGAAGTTGTAACAAACATAGATACTATGAAGTTGTAACAAACATAATCACTATGACGTTGTAACAATATAGACACTATGAAGTTGTAACAAACATAAACACTATGAAGTTGTAACAAATATAGACACTATGAAGTTGTAACAAACATAGACAGTATGAAGTTGTAAGAAACACAAACACTATGAAGTTGTAAGAAACGTAGACACTCTGAAGTTGTAACAACCATAAACACTATGAAGTTGTAACAAACGTAGATATTTTGAAGTTGTAACAAACATAAACAATATGAATTTGTAACAAATGTAGATATTATGAAGTTGTAACAACATGAACACTATGAAGTTGGAACAAAGATAAACCCCATGAAGTTGTAACAAACATAAACACTATGACGTTGTAACAAACATAAACACTATGAAGTTGTAACAAACATAAACACTATGAAGTTGTAACAAACATAGATACTATGAAGTTGTAACAAACATAATCACTATGACGTTGTAACAATATAGACACTATGAAGTTGTAACAAACATAAACACTATGAAGTTGTAACAAATATAGACACTATGAAGTTGTAACAAACATAGACAGTATGAAGTTGTAAGAAACACAAACACTATGAAGTTGTAACAAACGTAGACACTCTGAAGTTGTAACAACCATAAACACTATGAAGTTGCAACAAACATAGACACTATGAAGTTATAACAAACATAGATACTATGAAGTTGTAACAAACATAGACACTATGAAGTTGTAAGAAACATAAACACTATGAAGTTGTAACAAACGTAGATATTTTGAAGTTGTAACAAACATAAACAATATGAATTTGTAACAAATGTAGACATTATGAAGTTGTAACAACATGAACACTATGAAGTTGGAACAAAGATAAACCCTATGAAATTGTAACAAACATAAACACTATGACGTTGTAACAAACATAGACACTATGAAGTTGTAACAAACATAACAATACGAAGTTGTAACAAACATAAACACTATGACGTTGTAACAAACATAGACACTATGAAGTTGTAACAAACATGAACACTACAAAGTTGTAACAAACATAGACACTATGAAGTTGTAACAAACATAGACATTATGAAGTTGTAACAAATATAAACACTATGAAGCTGTAACAAACATAGATACTATGAAGTTGTAACAAACATAGACAGTATGTAGTTGTAACAAACACAAACACTATGAAGTTATAACAAACATAGATACTATGAAATTGTAACAAACATAGACACTATGAAGTTGTAACAAACATAAACACTATGAAGTTGTAACAAACGTAGATATTTTGAAGTTGTAACAAACATAAACAATATGAAGTTGTAACAAATGTAGATATTATGAAGTTGTGACAACATGAACACTATGAAGTTGTAACAAACATAAACCCTATGAAGTTGTAACAAACATAAACACTATGACGTTGTAACAAACATAGACACTATGAAGTTGTAACAAATATAAACACTATGAAGCTGTAACAAACATAGATACTATGAAGTTGTAACAAACATAAACACTATGAAGTTGTAACAAACATAGACACTATGAAGTTGTAACAACATGAACACTATGAAGTTGTAACAACATGAACACTATGAAGTTGTAACAAACATGAACACTATGAAGTTGTAACAAACATAGACACTATGAAGTTGTAACAAACATAAACAATACGAAGTTGTAACAAACATAGACACTTTGAAGTTGTAACAAACATAGATATAATAAAGTTCTAACAAACATAGACACTACGAAGTTGTAACAAACATAAACACTTTGAAGTTGTAACAAACATAGACACTTTGAAGTTGTAACAAACATAGACACTATGAAGTTGTAACAAACATAGACACTATGAAGTTGTAACAAACATAAACCCTATGAAGTTGTAACAAACATAAACACTAATAAACATGAATTAGCTTCAAACATAGACACTATGAAGTTATAACAAACATAGATACTATGAAGTTGTAACAAACATAGACACTATGAAGTTGTATCAAACATAAACACTATGAAGTTGTAACAAACGTAGATATTTTGAAGTTGTAACAAACATAGACACTATGAAGTTGTAACAACATGAACACTATGAAGTTGTAACAACATGAACACTATGAAGTTGTAACAAACATGAACACTATGAAGTTGTAACAAACATAGACACTATGAAGTTGTAACAAATATAAACACTACGAAGTTGTAACAAACATAAACACTATGAAGTTGTAACAAACATAAACACTATGAAGTTGTAACAAACATAGACACTTTGAAGTTGTAACAAATATAGATATAATGAAGTTCTAACAAACATAGACACTTTGAAGTTGTAACAAACATAGACACTATGAAGTTGTAACAAACATAAACACTATGAAGTTGTAACAAACATAAACACTATGAAGTTGTAACAACATGAACACTAATAAACATGAATTAGCTTCAAACATAGACACTATGAAGTTATAACAAACATAGATACTATGAAGTTGTAACAAACATAGACACTATGAAGTTGTAACAAACATAAACACTATGAAGTTGTAAGAAACGTAGATATTTTGAAGTTGTAACAAACATAAACAATATGAAGTTGTAACAAATGTAGATATTATGAAGTTGTAACAACATGAACACTATGAAGTTGTAACAAACATGAACACTATGAAGTTGTAACAAACATAGACACTATGAAGTTGTAACAAACACAGACACAATGAAGTTGTAACAAACATAGACACTATGAAGTTGTAACAAACATAAACCCTATGAAGTTGTAACAAACATAAACACTATGACGTTGTAACAAACATAGACACTAATAAACATGAATTAGCTTCAAACATAGACACTATGAAGTTATAACAAACATAGATACTATGAAGTTGTAACAAACATAGACACTATGAAGTTGTAACAAACATAAACACTATGAAGTTGTAACAAACGTAGATATTTTGAAGTTGTAACAAACATAAACAATATGAAGTTGTAACAAATGTAGATATTATGAAGTTGTAACAACATGAACACTATGAAGTTGTAAGAAACATGAACACTATGAAGTTGTAACAAACATAGACACTATGATGTTGTAACAAACACAGACACAATGAAGTTGTAACAAACATAGACACTATGAAGTTGTAACAAACATAAACCCTATGAAGTTGTAACAAACATAAACACTATGACGTTGTAACAAACATAGACACTAATAAACATGAATTAGCTTCAAACATAGACACTATGAAGTTATAACAAACATAGATACTATGAAGTTGTAACAAACATAGACACTATGAAGTTGTAACAAACATAAACACTATGAAGTTGTAACAAACGTAGATATTTTGAAGTTGTAACAAACATAAACAATATGAAGTTGTAACAAATGTAGATATTATGAAGTTGTAACAAACATAGACACTAAGAAACATGAATTAGCTTCAAACATAGACACTATGAAGTTATAACAAACATAGATACTATGAAGTTGTAACAAACATAGACACTATGAAGTTGTAACAAACATAAACACTATGAAGTTGTAACAAACGTAGATATTTTGAAGTTGTAACAAACATAAACAATATGAAGTTGTAACAAATGTAGATATTATGAAGTTGTAACAACATGAACACTATGAAGTTGTAATAAACATGAACACTATGAATTTGTAACAAACATAGACACTATGAAGTTGTAACAAACACAGACACAATGAAGTTGTAACAAACATAGACACTATGAAGTTGTAACAAACATAGACACTATGAAGTTGTAACAAACATAGACACTATGAAGTTGTAACAAACATAGACACTATGAAGTTGTAACAAATATAAACTTTATGAAGCTGTAACAAACATAGATACTATGAAGTTATAACAAACATAGACACTATGAAATTGTAACAAACATAGACACTATGAAGTTGTAACAAACATAGACACTATGAAGTTGTAACAAATATAAACTTTATGAAGCTGTAACAAACATAGATACTATGAAGTTATAACAAACATAGACACTATGAAGTTGTAGCAAACATAGACACTTTGAAGTTGTAACAAACATAGACACTATGAAGTTGTAACAAACATAAACACTATGAAGTTGTAACAAACATAGACACTATGAAGTTGTAACAAACATAGACACTATGAAGTTGTAACAAATATAAACACTATGAAGCTGTAACAAACATAGATACTATGAAGTTGTAACAAACATAGACACTATGAAGTTGTAACAAACATAGACACTTTGAAGTTGTAACAAACATAGACACTATGAAGTTGTAACAAACATAAACCCTATGAAGTTGTAACAAACATAAACACTATGACGTTGTAACATAGACACTATGAAGTTGTAACAAACATGAACACTACGAAGTTTTAACAAACATAGACACTATGAAGTTGTAACAAACATAAACACTATGAAGTTGTAACAAACATAGATACTATGAAGTTGTAACAAACATAATCACTATGACGTTGTAACAATATAGACACTATGAAGTTGTAACAAACATAAACACTATGAAGTTGTAACAAACATAGACACTATGAAGTTGTAACAAACATAGACACTATGAAGTTGTAACAAACACAAACACTATGAAGTTGTAACAAACGTAGACACTATGAAGTTGTAACAACCATAAACACTATGAAGTTTCAACAAACATAGACACTATGAAGTTATAACAAACATAGATACTATGAAGTTGTAACAAACATAGACACTATGAAGTTATAACAAACATAAACACTATGAAGTTGTAACAAACGTAGATATTTTGAAGTTGTAACAAACATAAACAATATGAAGTTGTAACAAATGTAGATATTATGAAGTTGTAACAACATGAACACTATGAAGTTGTAACAAACATAAACCCTATGAAGTTGTAACAAACATAAACACTATGACGTTGTAACAAACATAGACACTATGAAGTTGTAACAAACATAAACAATACAGAAGTTGTAACAAACATAAACACTATGACGTTGTAACAAACATAGACACTATGAAGTTGTAACAAACATGAACACTACGAAGTTGTAACAAACATAGACACTATGAAGTTGTAACAAACATAGACATTATGAAGTTGTAACAAATATAAACACTATGAAGCTGTAACAAACATAGATACTATGAAGTTGTAAGAAACATAGACAGTATGAAGTTGTAACAAACACAAACACTATGAAGTTATAACAAACATAGATACTATGAAGTTGTAACAAACATAGACACTATGAAGTTGTAACAAACATAAACACTATGAAGTTGTAACAAACGTAGATATTTTGAAGTTGTAACAAACATAAACAATATGAAGTTGTAACAAATGTAGATATTATGAAGTTGTAACAACATGAACACTATGAAGTTGTAACAAACATAAACCCTATGAAGTTGTAACAAACATAAACACTATGACGTTGTAACAAACATAGACACTATGAAGTTGTAACAAACATAAACAATATGAAGTTGTAACAAACATAAACACTATGACGTTGTAACAAACATAAACACTATGAAGTTGTAACAAACATGAACACTACAAGTTGTAACAAACATAGACACTATGAAGTTGTAACAAACATAGACACTATGAAGTTGTAACAAATATAAACACTATGAAGTTGTAACAAACATAAACACTATGAAGTTGTAACAAACATAAACACTATGAAGTTGTAACAAACATAGACACTTTGAAGTTGTAACAAACATAGATATAATGAAGTTCTAACAAACATAGACACTACGAAGTTGTAACAAACATAGACACTATGAAGTTGTAACAAACATAGACACTATGAAGTTGTAACAAATATAAACACTATGAAGCTGTAACAAACATAGATACTATGAAGTTATAACAAACATAGACACTATGAAGTTGTAACAAACATAGACACTTTGAAGTTGTAACAAACATAGACACTATGAAGTTGTAACAAACATAGACACTATGAAGTTGTAACAAACATAGACATTATGAAGTTGTAACAAATATAAACACTATGAAGCTGTAACAAACATAGATACTATGAAGTTGTAAGAAACATAGACAGTATGAAGTTGTAACAAACACAAACACTATGAAGTTATAACAAACATAGATACTATGAAGTTGTAACAAACATAGACACTATGAAGTTGTAACAAACATAAACACTATGAAGTTGTAACAAACGTAGATATTTTGAAGTTGTAACAAACATAAACAATATGAAGTTGTAACAAATGTAGATATTATGAAGTTGTAACAACATGAACACTATGAAGTTGTAACAAACATAAACCCTATGAAGTTGTAACAAACATAAACACTATGACGTTGTAACAAACATAGACACTATGAAGTTGTAACAAACATAAACAATACGAAGTTGTAACAAACATAAACACTATGACGTTGTAACAAACATAAACACTATGAAGTTGTAACAAACATGAACACTACGAAGTTGTAACAAACATAGACACTATGAAGTTGTAACAAACATAGACACTATGAAGTTGTAACAAATATAAACACTACGAAGTTGTAACAAACATAAACACTATGAAGTTGTAACAAACATAAACACTATGAAGTTGTAACAAACATAGACACTTTGAAGTTGTAACAAACATAGATATAATGAAGTTCTAACAAACATAGACACTACGAAGTTGTAACAAACATAGACACTATGAAGTTGTAACAAACATAGACACTATGAAGTTGTAACAAATATAAACACTATGAAGCTGTAACAAACATAGATACTATGAAGTTATAACAAACATAGACACTATGAAGTTGTAACAAACATAGACACTTTGAAGTTGTAACAAACATAGACACTATGAAGTTGTAACAAACATAAACACTATGAAGTTGTAACAAACATAGACACTATGAAGTTGTAACAAACATTGACACTATGAAGTTGTAACAAATATAAACACTATGAAGCTGTAACAAACATAGATACTATGAAGTTGTAACAAACATAGACACTATGAAGTTGTAACAAACATAGACACTTTGACGTTGTAACAAACATAGACACTATGAAGTTGTAACAAACATAAACCCTATGAAGTTGTAACAAACATAAACACTATGACGTTGTAACATAGACACTATGAAGTTGTAACAAACATGAACACTACGAAGTTTTAACAAACATAAACACTATGAAGTTGTAACAAACATAAACACTATGAAGTTGTAACAAACATAGATACTATGAAGTTGTAACAAACATAATCACTATGACGTTGTAACAATATAGACACTATGAAGTTGTAACAAACATAAACACTATGAAGTTGTAACAAACATAGACACTCTGAAGTTGTAACAAAAATAGACAGTATGAAGTTGTAACAAACACAAACACTATGAAGTTGTAACAAACGTAGACACTCTGAAGTTGTAACAACCATAAACACTATGAAGTTGCAACAAACATAGACACTATGAAGTTATAACAAACATAGATACTATGAAGTTGTAACAAACATAGACACTATGAAGTTGTAACAAATATAAACACTATGAAGTTGTAACAAACGTAGATATTTTGAAGTTGTAACAAACATAAACAATATGAAGTTGTAACAAATGTAGATATTATGAAGTTATAACAACATGAACACTATGAAGTTGGAACAAAGATAAACCCTATGAAGTTGTAACAAACATAAACACTATGACGTTGTAACAAACATAGACACTATGAAGTTGTGACAACATGAACACTATGAAGTTGTAACAAACATAAACCCTATGAAGTTGTAACAAACATAAACACTATGACGTTGTAACAAACATAGACACTATGAAGTTGTAACAAACATAGACACTATGAAGTTGTAACAAATATAAACACTATGAAGCTGTAACAAACATAGATACTATGAAATTGTAACAAACATAAACACTATGAAGTTGTAACAAACATAGACACTATGAAGTTGTAACAACATGAACACTATGAAGTTGTAAAAACATGAACACTATGAAGTTGTAACAAACATGAACACTATGAAGTTGTAACAAACATAGACACTATGAAGTTGTAACAAACATAAACAATACGAAGTTGTAACAAACATAGACACTTTGAAGTTGTAACAAACATAGATATAATGAAGTTCTAACAAACATAGACACTACGAAGTTGTAACAAACATAAACACTTTGAAGTTGTAACAAACATAGACACTTTGAAGTTGTAACAAACATAGACACTATGAAGTTGTAACAAACATAAACACTATGAAGTTGTAACAAACATAAACACTATGAAGTTGTAACAACATGAACACTAATAAACATGAATTAGCTTCAAACATAGACACTATGAAGTTATAACAAACATAGATACTATGAAGTTGTAACAAACATAGACACTATGAAGTTGTAACAAACATAAACACTATGAAGTTGTAAGAAACGTAGATATTTTGAAGTTGTAACAAACATAAACAATATGAAGTTGTAACAAATGTAGATATTAGGAAGTTGTAACAACATGAACACTATGAAGTTGTAAGAAACATGAACACTATGAAGTTGTAACAAACATAGACACTATGAAGTTAAAACAAACACAGACACAATGAAGTTGTAACAAACATAGACACTATGAAGTTGTAACAAACATAAACCCTATGAAGTTGTAACAAACATAAACACTATGACGTTGTAACAAACATAGACACTAATAAACATGAATTAGCTTCAAACATAGACACTATGAAGTTATAACAAACATAGATACTATGAAGTTGTAACAAACATAGACACTATGAAGTTGTAACAAACATAAACACTATGAAGTTGTAACAAACGTAGATATTTTGAAGTTGTAACAAACATAGACACTATGAAGTTGTAACAACATGAACACTATGAAGTTGTAACAACATGAACACTATGAAGTTGTAACAAACATGAACACTATGAAGTTGTAACAAACATTGACACTATGAAATTGTAACAAACATAAACAATACGAAGTTGTAACAAATATAAACACTATGACGTTGTAACAAACATAGACACTATAAAGTTGTAACTAACATGAACACTACGAAGTTGTAACAAACATAGACACTATGAAGTTGTAACAAACATAGACACTATGAAGTTGTAACAAATATAAACACTACGAAGTTGTAACAAACATAAACACTATGAAGTTGTAACGAACATAAACACTATGAAGTTGTAACAAACATAGACACTTTGAAGTTGTAACAAACATAGATAAAATGAAGTTCTAACAAACATAGACACTATGAAGTTGTAACAAACATTAACACTTTGAAGTTGTAACAAACATAGACACTTTGAAGTTGTAACAAACATAGACACTATGAAGTTGTAACAAACATAAACACTATGAAGTTGTAACAAACATAAACACTATGAAGTTGTAACAACATGAACACTAATAAACATGAATTAGCATCAAACATAGACACTATGAAGTTATAACAAACATAGATACTATGAAGTTGTAACAAACATAGACACTATGAAGTTGTAACAAACATAAACACTATGAAGTTGTAACAAACGTAGATATTTTGAAGTTGTAACAAACATAAACAATATGAAGTTGTAACAAATGTAGATATTATGAAGTTGTAACAACATGAACACTATGAAGTTGTAAGAAACATGAACACTATGAAGTTGTAACAAACATAGACACTATGAAGTTGTAACAAACACAGACACAATGAAGTTGTAACAAACATAGACACTATGAAGTTGTAACAAACATAAACCCTATGAAGTTGTAACAAACATAAACACTATGACGTTGTAACAAACATAGACACTAATAAACATGAATTAGCTTCAAACATAGACACTATGAAGTTATAACAAACATAGATACTATGAAGTTGTAACAAACATAGACACTATGAAGTTGTAACAAACATAAACACTATGAAGTTGTAAGAAACGTAGATATTTTGAAGTTGTAACAAACATAAACAATATGAAGTTGTAACAAATGTAGATATTATGAAGTTGTAACAACATGAACACTATGAAGTTGTAAGAAACATGAACACTATGAAGTTGTAACAAACATAGACACTATGAAGTTGTAACAAACACAGACACAATGAAGTTGTAACAAACATAGACACTATGAAGTTGTAACAAACATAAACCCTATGAAGTTGTAACAAACATAAACACTATGACGTTGTAACAAACATAGACACTAATAAACATGAATTAGCTTCAAACATAGACACTATGAAGTTATAACAAACATAGATACTATGAAGTTGTAACAAACATAAACACTATGAAGTTGTAACAAACATAAACACTATGAAGTTGTAACAAACGTAGATATTTTGAAGTTGTAACAAACATAAACAATATGAAGTTGTAACAAACATAGACACTATGAAGTTGTAACAAACATAGACACTTTGAAGTTGTAACAAACATAAACACTATGAAGTTGTAACAAACATAGATACTATGAAGTTGTAACAAACATAGACACTTTGAAGTTATAACAAACATAGATACTATGAAGTTGTAACAAACATAGACACTATGAAGTTGTAACAAACATAAACACTATGAAGTTGTAACAAACGTAGATATTTTGAAGTTGTAACAAACATAAACAATATGAAGTTGTAACAAATGTAGATATTATGAAGTTGTAACAACATGAACACTATGAAGTTGTAACAAACATAAACACTATGAAGTTGTAACAAACGTAGATATTTTGAAGTTGTAACAAACATAAACAATATGAAGTTGTAACAAATGTAGATATTATGAAGTTGTAACAACATGAACACTATGAAGTTGTAAGAAACATGAACACTATGAAGTTGTAACAAACATAGACACTATGAAGTTGTAACAAACACAGACACAATGAAGTTGTAACAAACATAGACACTATGAAGTTGTAACAAACATAGACACTATGAAGTTGTAACAAACATAGACACTATGAAGTTGTAACAAACATAGACACTATGAAGTTGTAACAAATATAAACACTATGAAGCTGTAACAAACATAGATACTATGAAGTTGTAACAAACATAGACACTATGAAGTTGTAACAAACATAGACACTATGAAGTTGTAACAAACATAAACAATATGAAGTTGTAACAAATATAAACACTATGACGTTGTAACAAACATAGACACTATAAAGTTGTAACTAACATGAACACTACGAAGTTGTAACAAACATAGACACTATGAAGTTGTAACAAACATAGACACTATGAAGTTGTAACAAATATAAACACTATGAAGTTGTAACAAACATAAACACTATGAAGTTGTAACGAACATAAACACTATGAAGTTGTAACAAACATAGACACTTTGAAGTTGTAACAAACATAGATAAAATGAAGTTCTAACAAACATAGACACTATGAAGTTGTAACAAACATTAACACTTTGAAGTTGTAACAAACATAGACACTTTGAAGTTGTAACAAACATAGACACTATGAAGTTGTAACAAACATAAACACTATGAAGTTGTAACAAACATAAACACTATGAAGTTGTAACAACATGAACACTAATAAACATGAATTAGCATCAAACATAGACACTATGAAGTTATAACAAACATAGATACTATGAAGTTGTAACAAACATAGACACTATGAAGTTGTAACAAACATAAACACTATGAAGTTGTAAGAAACGTAGATATTTTGAAGTTGTAACAAACATAAACAATATGAAGTTGTAACAAATGTAGATATTATGAAGTTGTAACAACATGAACACTATGAAGTTGTAAGAAACATGAACACTATGAAGTTGTAACAAACATAGACACTATGAAGTTGTAACAAACACAGACACAATGAAGTTGTAACAAACATAGACACTATGAAGTTGTAACAAACATAAACCCTATGAAGTTGTAACAAACATAAACACTATGACGTTGTAACAAACATAGACACTAATAAACATGAATTAGCTTCAAACATAGACACTATGAAGTTATAACAAACATAGATACTATGAAGTTGTAACAAACATAGACACTATGAAGTTGTAACAAACATAAACACTATGAAGTTGTAAGAAACGTAGATATTTTGAAGTTGTAACAAACATAAACAATATGAAGTTGTAACAAATGTAGATATTATGAAGTTGTAACAACATGAACACTATGAAGTTGTAAGAAACATGAACACTATGAAGTTGTAACAAACATAGACACTATGAAGTTGTAACAAACACAGACACAATGAAGTTGTAACAAACATAGACACTATGAAGTTGTAACAAACATAAACCCTATGAAGTTGTAACAAACATAAACACTATGACGTTGTAACAAACATAGACACTAATAAACATGAATTAGCTTCAAACATAGACACTATGAAGTTATAACAAACATAGATACTATGAAGTTGTAACAAACATAAACACTATGAAGTTGTAACAAACATAAACACTATGAAGTTGTAACAAACGTAGATATTTTGAAGTTGTAACAAACATAAACAATATGAAGTTGTAACAAACATAGACACTATGAAGTTGTAACAAACATAGACACTTTGAAGTTGTAACAAACATAAACACTATGAAGTTGTAACAAACATAGATACTATGAAGTTGTAACAAACATAGACACTTTGAAGTTATAACAAACATAGATACTATGAAGTTGTAACAAACATAGACACTATGAAGTTGTAACAAACATAAACACTATGAAGTTGTAACAAACGTAGATATTTTGAAGTTGTAACAAACATAAACAATATGAAGTTGTAACAAATGTAGATATTATGAAGTTGTAACAACATGAACACTATGAAGTTGTAACAAACATAAACACTATGAAGTTGTAACAAACATAGATATTTTGAAGTTGTAACAAACATAAACAATATGAAGTTGTAACAAATGTAGATATTATGAAGTTGTAACAACATGAACACTATGAAGTTGTAAGAAACATGAACACTATGAAGTTGTAACAAACATAGACACTATGAAGTTGTAACAAACACAGACACAATGAAGTTGTAACAAACATAGACACTATGAAGTTGTAACAAACATAGACACTATGAAGTTGTAACAAACATAGACACTATGAAGTTGTAACAAACATAGACACTATGAAGTTGTAACAAATATAAACACTATGAAGCTGTAACAAACATAGATACTATGAAGTTGTAACAAACATAGACACTATGAAGTTGTAACAAACATAGACACTTTGAAGTTGTAACAAACATAGACACTATGAAGTTGTAACAAACATAAACCCTATGAAGTTGTAACAAACATAAACACTATGACGTTGTAACATAGACACTATGAAGTTGTAACAAACATGAACACTACGAAGTTTTAACAAACATAGACACTATGAAGTTGTAACAAACATAAACACTATGAAGTTGTAACAAACATAGATACTATGAAGTTGTAACAAACATAATCACTATGACGTTGTAACAATATAGACACTATGAAGTTGTAACAAACATAAACACTATGAAGTTGTAACAAACATAGACACTATGAAGTTGTAACAAACATAGACAGTATGAAGTTGTAACAAACACAAACACTATGAAGTTGTAACAAACGTAGACACTATGAAGTTGTAACAACCATAAACACTATGAAGTTCAACAAACATAGACACTATGAAGTTATAACAAACATAGATACTATGAAGTTGTAACAAACATAGACACTATGAAGTTGTAACAAACATAAACACTATGAAGTTGTAACAAACGTAGATATTTTGAAGTTGTAACAAACATAAACCATATGAAGTTGTAACAAATGTAGATATTATGAAGTTGTAACAACATGAACACTATGAAGTTGTAACAAACATAAACCCTATGAAGTTGTAACAAACATAAACACTATGACGTTGTAACAAACATAGACACTATGAAGTTGTAACAAACATAAACAATATGAAGTTGTAACAAACATAAACACTATGACGTTGTAACAAACATAGACACTATGAAGTTGTAACAAACATGAACACTACGAAGTTGTAACAAACATAGACACTATGAAGTTGTAACAAACATAGACATTATGAAGTTGTAACAAATATAAACACTATGAAGCTGTAACAAACATAGATACTATGAAGTTGTAAGAAACATAGACAGTATGAAGTTGTAACAAACACAAACACTATGAAGTTATAACAAACATAGATACTATGAAGTTGTAACAAACATAGACACTATGAAGTTGTAACAAACATAAACACTATGAAGTTGTAACAAACGTAGATATTTTGAAGTTGTAACAAACATAAACAATATGAAGTTGTAACAAATGTAGATATTATGAAGTTGTAACAACATGAACACTATGAAGTTGTAACAAACATAAACCCTATGAAGTTGTAACAAACATAAACACTATGACGTTGTAACAAACATAGACACTATGAAGTTGTAACAAACATAAACAATACGAAGTTGTAACAAACATAAACACTATGACGTTGTAACAAACATAGACACTATGAAGTTGTAACAAACATGAACACTACGAAGTTGTAACAAACATAGACACTATGAAGTTGTAACAAACATAGACACTATGAAGTTGTAACAAATATAAACACTATGAAGCTGTAACAAACATAGATACTATGAAGTTGTAACAAACATAGACACTATGAAGTTGTAACAAACATAGACACTTTGAAGTTGTAAAAAACATAGACACTATGAAGTTGTAACAAATGTAGATATTATGAAGTTGTAACAACATGAACACTATGAAGTTGTAACAAACATAAACCCTATGAAGTTGTAACAAACATAAACACTATGACGTTGTAACAAACATAGACACTATGAAGTTGTAACAAACATTGACACTATGAAGTTGTAACAAATATAAACACTATGAAGCTGTAACAAACATAGATACTATGAAGTTGTAACAAACATAGACACTATGAAGTTGTAACAAACATAGACACTTTGAAGTTGTAACAAACATAGACACTATGAAGTTGTAACAAACATAAACCCTATGAAGTTGTAACAAACATAAACACTATGACGTTGTAACATAGACACTATGAAGTTGTAACAAACGTAGATATTTTGAAGTTGTAACAAACATAAACCATATGAAGTTGTAACAAATGTAGATATTATGAAGTTGTAACAACATGAACACTATGAAGTTGTAACAAACATAAACCCTATGAAGTTGTAACAAACATAGACACTTTGAAGTTGTAACAAACATAAACACTATGAAGCTGTAACAAACATAGATACTATGAAGTTGTAACAAACATAGACACTTTGAAGTTATAACAAACATAGATACTATGAAGTTGTAACAAACATAGACACTATGAAGTTGTAACAAACATAAACACTATGAAGTTGTAACAAACGTAGATATTTTGAAGTTGTAACAAACATAAACAATATGAAGTTGTAACAAATGTAGATATTATGAAGTTGTAACAACATGAACACTATGAAGTTGTAACAAACATAAACACTATGAAGTTGTAACAAACGTAGATATTTTGAAGTTGTAACAAACATAAACAATATGAAGTTGTAACAAATGTAGATATTATGAAGTTGTAACAACATGAACACTATGAAGTTGTAAGAAACATGAACACTATGAAGTTGTAACAAACATAGACACTATGAAGTTGTAACAAACACAGACACAATGAAGTTGTAACAAACATAGACACTATGAAGTTGTAACAAACATAGACACTATGAAGTTGTAACAAACATAGACACTATGAAGTTGTAACAAACATAGACACTATGAAGTTGTAACAAATATAAACACTATGAAGCTGTAACAAACATAGATACTATGAAGTTGTAACAAACATAGACACTATGAAGTTGTAACAAACATAGACACTATGAAGTTGTAACAAACATAAACAATACGAAGTTGTAACAAATATAAACACTATGACGTTGTAACAAACATAGACACTATAAAGTTGTAACTAACATGAACACTACGAAGTTGTAACAAACATAGACACTATGAAGTTGTAACAAACATAGACACTATGAAGTTGTAACAAATATAAACACTACGAAGTTGTAACAAACATAAACACTATGAAGTTGTAACGAACATAAACACTATGAAGTTGTAACAAACATAGACACTTTGAAGTTGTAACAAACATAGATAAAATGAAGTTCTAACAAACATAGACACTATGAAGTTGTAACAAACATTAACACTTTGAAGTTGTAACAAACATAGACACTTTGAAGTTGTAACAAACATAGACACTATGAAGTTGTAACAAACATAAACACTATGAAGTTGTAACAAACATAAACACTATGAAGTTGTAACAACATGAACACTAATAAACATGAATTAGCATCAAACATAGACACTATGAAGTTATAACAAACATAGATACTATGAAGTTGTAACAAACATAGACACTATGAAGTTGTAACAAACATAAACACTATGAAGTTGTAAGAAACGTAGATATTTTGAAGTTGTAACAAACATAAACAATATGAAGTTGTAACAAATGTAGATATTATGAAGTTGTAACAACATGAACACTATGAAGTTGTAAGAAACATGAACACTATGAAGTTGTAACAAACATAGACACTATGAAGTTGTAACAAACACAGACACAATGAAGTTGTAACAAACATAGACACTATGAAGTTGTAACAAACATAAACCCTATGAAGTTGTAACAAACATAAACACTATGACGTTGTAACAAACATAGACACTAATAAACATGAATTAGCTTCAAACATAGACACTATGAAGTTATAACAAACATAGATACTATGAAGTTGTAACAAACATAGACACTATGAAGTTGTAACAAACATAAACACTATGAAGTTGTAAGAAACGTAGATATTTTGAAGTTGTAACAAACATAAACAATATGAAGTTGTAACAAATGTAGATATTATGAAGTTGTAACAACATGAACACTATGAAGTTGTAAGAAACATGAACACTATGAAGTTGTAACAAACATAGACACTATGAAGTTGTAACAAACACAGACACAATGAAGTTGTAACAAACATAGACACTATGAAGTTGTAACAAACATAAACCCTATGAAGTTGTAACAAACATAAACACTATGACGTTGTAACAAACATAGACACTAATAAACATGAATTAGCTTCAAACATAGACACTATGAAGTTATAACAAACATAGATACTATGAAGTTGTAACAAACATAAACACTATGAAGTTGTAACAAACATAAACACTATGAAGTTGTAACAAACGTAGATATTTTGAAGTTGTAACAAACATAAACAATATGAAGTTGTAACAAACATAGACACTATGAAGTTGTAACAAACATAGACACTTTGAAGTTGTAACAAACATAAACACTATGAAGCTGTAACAAACATAGATACTATGAAGTTGTAACAAACATAGACACTTTGAAGTTATAACAAACATAGATACTATGAAGTTGTAACAAACATAGACACTATGAAGTTGTAACAAACATAAACACTATGAAGTTGTAACAAACGTAGATATTTTGAAGTTGTAACAAACATAAACAATATGAAGTTGTAACAAATGTAGATATTATGAAGTTGTAACAACATGAACACTATGAAGTTGTAACAAACATAAACACTATGAAGTTGTAACAAACGTAGATATTTTGAAGTTGTAACAAACATAAACAATATGAAGTTGTAACAAATGTAGATATTATGAAGTTGTAACAACATGAACACTATGAAGTTGTAAGAAACATGAACACTATGAAGTTGTAACAAACATAGACACTATGAAGTTGTAACAAACACAGACACAATGAAGTTGTAACAAACATAGACACTATGAAGTTGTAACAAACATAGACACTATGAAGTTGTAACAAACATAGACACTATGAAGTTGTAACAAACATAGACACTATGAAGTTGTAACAAATATAAACACTATGAAGCTGTAACAAACATAGATACTATGAAGTTGTAACAAACATAGACACTATGAAGTTGTAACAAACATAGACACTTTGAAGTTGTAACAAACATAGACACTATGAAGTTGTAACAAACATAAACCCTATGAAGTTGTAACAAACATAAACACTATGACGTTGTAACATAGACACTATGAAGTTGTAACAAACATGAACACTACGAAGTTTTAACAAACATAGACACTATGAAGTTGTAACAAACATAAACACTATGAAGTTGTAACAAACATAGATACTATGAAGTTGTAACAAACATAATCACTATGACGTTGTAACAATATAGACACTATGAAGTTGTAACAAACATAAACACTATGAAGTTGTAACAAACATAGACACTATGAAGTTGTAACAAACATAGACAGTATGAAGTTGTAACAAACACAAACACTATGAAGTTGTAACAAACGTAGACACTATGAAGTTGTAACAACCATAAACACTATGAAGTTCCAACAAACATAGACACTATGAAGTTATAACAAACATAGATACTATGAAGTTGTAACAAACATAGACACTATGAAGTTATAACAAACATAAACACTATGAAGTTGTAACAAACGTAGATATTTTGAAGTTGTAACAAACATAAACCATATGAAGTTGTAACAAATGTAGATATTATGAAGTTGTAACAACATGAACACTATGAAGTTGTAACAAACATAAACCCTATGAAGTTGTAACAAACATAAACACTATGACGTTGTAACAAACATAGACACTATGAAGTTGTAACAAACATAAACAATACGAAGTTGTAACAAACATAAACACTATGACGTTGTAACAAACATAGACACTATGAAGTTGTAACAAACATGAACACTACGAAGTTGTAACAAACATAGACACTATGAAGTTGTAACAAACATAGACATTATGAAGTTGTAACAAATATAAACACTATGAAGCTGTAACAAACATAGATACTATGAAGTTGTAAGAAACATAGACAGTATGAAGTTGTAACAAACACAAACACTATGAAGTTATAACAAACATAGATACTATGAAGTTGTAACAAACATAGACACTATGAAGTTGTAACAAACATAAACACTATGAAGTTGTAACAAACGTAGATATTTTGAAGTTGTAACAAACATAAACAATATGAAGTTGTAACAAATGTAGATATTATGAAGTTGTAACAACATGAACACTATGAAGTTGTAACAAACATAAACCCTATGAAGTTGTAACAAACATAAACACTATGACGTTGTAACAAACATAGACACTATGAAGTTGTAACAAACATAAACAATACAGAAGTTGTAACAAACATAAACACTATGACGTTGTAACAAACATAGACACTATGAAGTTGTAACAAACATGAACACTACGAAGTTGTAACAAACATAGACACTATGAAGTTGTAACAAACATAGACACTATGAAGTTGTAACAAATATAAACACTATGAAGTTGTAACAAACATAGATACTATGAAGTTGTAACAAACATAGACACTATGAAGTTGTAACAAACATAGACACTTTGAAGTTGTAAAAAACATAGACACTATGAAGTTGTAACAAATGTAGATATTATGAAGTTGTAACAACATGAACACTATGAAGTTGTAACAAACATAAACCCTATGAAGTTGTAACAAACATAAACACTATGACGTTGTAACAAACATAGACACTATGAAGTTGTAACAAACATAAACACTATGAAGTTGTAACAAACATAAACACTATGAAGTTGTAACAAACATAGACACTATGAAGTTGTAACAAACATAAACAATACGAAGTTGTAACAAACATAAACACTATGACGTTGTAACAAACATAGACACTATGAAGTTGTAACAAACATGAACACTACGAAGTTGTAACAAACATAGACACTATGAAGTTGTAACAAACATAGACACTATGAAGTTGTAACAAATATAAACACTATGAAGCTGTAACAAACATAGATACTATGAAGTTGTAACAAACATAGACACTATGAAGTTGTAACAAACATAGACACTTTGAAGTTGTAAAAAACATAGACACTATGAAGTTGTAACAAACATAAACACTATGAAGTTGTAACAAACATAGACACTATGAAGTTGTAACAAACATGAACACTACGAAGTTGTAACAAACATAAACAATATGAAGTTGTAACAAATGTAGATATTATGAAGTTGTAACAACATGAACACTATGAAGTTGTAACAAACATAAACCCTATGAAGTTGTAACAAACATAAACACTATGACGTTGTAACAAACATAGACACTATGAAGTTGTAACAAACATAAACAATACGAAGTTGTAACAAACATAAACACTATGACGTTGTAACAAACATAGACACTATGAAGTTGTAACAAACATGAACACTACGAAGTTGTAACAAACATAGACACTATGAAGTTGTAACAAACATAGACATTATGAAGTTGTAACAAATATAAACACTATGAAGCTGTAACAAACATAGATACTATGAAGTTGTAACAAACATAGACACTATGAAGTTGTAACAAACACAAACACTATGAAGTTATAACAAACATAGATACTATGAAGTTGTAACAAACATAGACACTATGAAGTTGTAACAAACATAAACACTATGAAGTTGTAACAAACGTAGATATTTTGAAGTTGTAACAAACATAAACAATATGAAGTTGTAACAAATGTAGATATTATGAAGTTGTAACAACATGAACACTATGAAGTTGTAACAAACATAAACCCTATGAAGTTGTAACAAACATAAACACTATGACGTTGTAACAAACATAGACACTATGAAGTTGTAACAAACATAAACAATACGAAGTTGTAACAAACATAAACACTATGACGTTGTAACAAACATAGACACTATGAAGTTGTAACAAACATGAACACTACGAAGTTGTAACAAACACAGACACAATGAAGTTGTAACAAACATAGACACTATGAAGTTGTAACAAACATAAACCCTATGAAGTTGTAACAAACATAGACACTAATAAACATGAATTAGCTTCAAACATAGACACTATGAAGTTATAACAAACATAGATACTATGAAGTTGTAACAAACATAGACACTATGAAGTTGTAACAAACATAAACACTATGAAGTTGTAACAAACGTAGATATTTTGAAGTTGTAACAAACATAAACAATATGAAGTTGTAACAAATGTAGATATTATGAAGTTGTAACAACATGAACACTATGAAGTTGTAAGAAACATGAACACTATGAAGTTGTAACAAACATAGACACTATGAAGTTGTAACAAACACAGACACAATGAAGTTGTAACAAACATAGACACCATGAAGTTGTAACAAACATAGACACTATGAAGTTGTAACAAACATAGACACTATGAAGTTGTAACAAATATAAACTTTATGAAACTGTAAAAAACATAGATACTATGAAGTTATAACAAACATAGACACTATGAAGTTGTAACAAACATAGACACTATGAGGTTGTAACAAACATAGACACTATGAAGTTGTAACAAACATAGACACTATGAAGTTGTAACAAATATAAACTTTATGAAGCTGTAACAAACATAGATACTATGAAGTTATAACAAACATAGACACTATGAAGTTGTAACAAACATAGACACTTTGAAATTGTAACAAACATAGACACTATGAAGTTGTAACAAACATAAACACTATGAAGTTGTAACAAACATAGACACTATGAAGTTGTAACAAACATAGACACTATGAAGTTGTAACAAATATAAACACTATGAAGCTGTAACAAACATAGATACTATGAAGTTGTAACAAACATAGACACTATGAAGTTGTAACAAACATAGACACTTTGAAGTTGTAACAAACATAATCACTATGACGTTGTAACAATATAGACACTATGAAGTTGTAACAAACATAAACACTATGAAGTTGTAACAAACATAGACACTATAAAGTTGTAACAAACATAGACAGTATGAAGTTGTAACAAACACAAACACTATGAAGTTGTAACAAACATAGACACTATGAAGTTGTAACAACCATAAACACTATGAAGTTGCAACAAACATAGACACTATGAAGTTATAACAAACATAGATACTATGAAGTTGTAACAAACATAGACACTATGAAGTTATAACAAACATAAACACTATGAAGTTGTAACAAACGTAGATATTTTGAAGTTGTAACAAACATAAACCATATGAAGTTGTAACAAATGTAGATATTATGAAGTTGTAACAACATGAACACTATGAAGTTGTAACAAACATAAACCCTATGAAGTTGTAACAAACATAAACACTATGACGTTGTAACAAACATAGACACTATGAAGTTGTAACAAACATAAACAATACGAAGTTGTAACAAACATAAACACTATGACGTTGTAACAAACATAGACACTATGAAGTTGTAACAAACATGAACACTACGAAGTTGTAACAAACATAGACACTATGAAGTTGTAACAAACATAGACATTATGAAGTTGTAACAAATATAAACACTATGAAGCTGTAACAAACATAGATACTATGAAGTTGTAACAAACATAGACAGTATGAAGTTGTAACAAACACAAACACTATGAAGTTATAACAAACATAGATACTATGAAGTTGTAACAAACATAGACACTATGAAGTTGTAACAAACATAAACACTATGAAGTTGTAACAAACGTAAATATTTTGAAGTTGTAACAAACATAAACAATATGAAGTTGTAACAACATGAACACTATGAAGTTGTAACAAACATAAACCCTATGAAGTTGTAACAAACATAAACACTATGACGTTGTAACAAACATAGACACTATGAAGTTGTAACAAACATAAACAATACGAAGTTGTAACAAACATAAACACTATGACGTTGTAACAAACATAGACACTATGAAGTTGTAACAAACATGAACACTATGAAGTTGTAACAAACATAGACACTATGAAGTTGTAACAAACATAGACACTATGAAGTTGTAACAAATATAAACACTATGAAGCTGTAACAAACATAGATACTATGAAGTTGTAACAAACATAGACACTATGAAGTTGTAACAAACATAGACACTTTGAAGTTGTAACAAACATAGACACTATGAAGTTGTAACAAACATAAACACTATGAAGTTGTAACAAACATAGACACTATGAAGTTGTAACAAACATGAACACTACGAAGTTGTAACAAACATAAACAATATGAAGTTGTAACAAATGTAGATATTATGAAGTTGTAACAACATGAACACTATGAAGTTGTAACAAACATAAACCCTATGAAGTTGTAACAAACATAAACACTATGACGTTGTAACAAACATAGACACTATGAAGTTGTAACAAACATAAACAATACGAAGTTTTAACAAACATAAACACTATGACGTTGTAACAAACATAGACACTATGAAGTTGTAACAAACATGAACACTACGAAGTTGTAACAAACATAGACACTATGAAGTTGTAACAAACATAGACATTATGAAGTTGTAACAAATATAAACACTATGAAGCTGTAACAAACATAGATACTATGAAGTTGTAACAAACATAGACAGTATGAAGTTGTAACAAACACAAACACTATGAAGTTATAACAAACATAGATACTATGAAGTTGTAACAAACATAGACACTATGAAGTTGTAACAAACATAAACACTATGAAGTTGTAACAAACGTAGATATTTTGAAGTTGTAACAAACATAAACAATATGAAGTTGTAACAAATGTAGATATTATGAAGTTGTAACAACATGAACACTATGAAGTTGTAACAAACATAAACCCTATGAAGTTGTAACAAACATAAACACTATGACGTTGTAACAAACATAGACACCATGAAGTTGTAACAAACATAAACACTATGACGTTGTAACAAACATAGACACTATGAAGTTGTAACAAACATGAACACTACGAAGTTGTAACAAACACAGACACAATGAAGTTGTAACAAACATAGACACTATGAAGTTGTAACAAACATAAACCCTATGAAGTTGTAACAAACATAAACACTATGACGTTGTAACAAACATAGACACTAATAAACATGAATTAGCTTCAAACATAGACACTATGAAGTTATAACAAACATAGATACTATGAAGTTGTAACAAACATAGACACTATGAAGTTGTAACAAACATAAACACTATGAAGTTGTAACAAACGTAGATATTTTGAAGTTGTAACAAACATAAACAATATGAAGTTGTAACAAATGTAGATATTATGAAGTTGTAACAACATGAACACTATGAAGTTGTAAGAAACATGAACACTATGAAGTTGTAACAAACATAGACACTATGAAGTTGTAACAAACACAGACACAATGAAGTTGTAACAAACATAGACACTATGAAGTTGTAACAAACATAAACCCTATGAAGTTGTAACAAACATAAACACTATGACGTTGTAACAAACATAGACACTAATAAACATGAATTAGCTTCAAACATAGACACTATGAAGTTATAACAAACATAGATACTATGAAGTTGTAACAAACATAGACACTATGAAGTTGTAACAAACATAAACACTATGAAGTTGTAACAAACGTAGATATTTTGAAGTTGTAACAAACATAAACAATATGAAGTTGTAACAAATGTAGATATTATGAAGTTGTAACAACATGAACACTATGAAGTTGTAAGAAACATGAACACTATGAAGTTGTAACAAACATAGACACTATGAAGTTGTAACAAACACAGACACAATGAAGTTGTAACAAACATAGACACTATGAAGTTGTAACAAACATAGACACTATGAAGTTGTAACAAAAATAGACACTATGAAGTTGTAACAAACATAGACACTATGAAGTTGTAACAAATATAAACTTTATGAAGCTGTAAAAAACATAGATACTATGAAGTTATAACAAACATAGACACTATGAAGTTGTAACAAACCTAGACACTATGAAGTTGTAACAAACATAGACACTATGAAGTTGTAACAAACATAGACACTATGAAGTTGTAACAAATATAAACTTTATGAAGCTGTAACAAACATAGATACTATGAAGTTATAACAAACATAGACACTATGAAGTTGTAACAAACATAGACACTTTGAAGTTGTAACAAACATAGACACTATGAAGTTGTAACAAACATAAACACTATGAAGTTGTAACAAACATAGACACTATGAAGTTGTAACAAACATAGACACTATGAAGTTGTAACAAATATAAACACTATGAAGCTGTAACAAACATAGATACTATGAAGTTGTAACAAACATAGACACTATGAAGTTGTAACAAACATAGACACTTTGAAGTTGTAACAAACATAGACACTATGAAGTTGTAACAAACATAAACCCTATGAAGTTGTAACAAACATAAACACTATGACGTTGTAACATAGACACTATGAAGTTGTAACAAACATGAACACTACGAAGTTTTAACAAACATAGACACTATGAAGTTGTAACAAACATAAACACTATGAAGTTGTAACAAACATAGATACTATGAAGTTGTAACAAACATAATCACTATGACGTTGTAACAATATAGACACTATGAAGTTGTAACAAACATAAACACTATGAAGTTGTAACAAACATAGACACTATGAAGTTGTAACAAACATAGACAGTATGAAGTTGTAACAAACACAAACACTATGAAGTTGTAACAAACGTAGACACTATGAAGTTGTAACAACCATAAACACTATGAAGTTGCAACAAACATAGACACTATGAAGTTATAACAAACATAGATACTATGAAGTTGTAACAAACATAGACACTATGAAGTTATAACAAACATAAACACTATGAAGTTGTAACAAACATAGACACTTTGAAGTTGTAACAAACATAAACACTATGAAGTTGTAACAAACATAGACACTATGAAGTTGTAACAAACATAGACACTATGAAGTTGTAACAAATATAAACACTATGAAGCTGTAACAAACATAGATACTATGAAGTTGTAACAAACATAGACACTATGAAGTTGTAACAAACATAGACACTTTGAAGTTGTAACAAACATAGACACTATGAAGTTGTAACAAACATAAACCCTATGAAGTTGTAACAAACATAAACACTATGACGTTGTAACATAGACACTATGAAGTTGTAACAAACATGAACACTACGAAGTTTTAACAAACATAGACACTATGAAGTTGTAACAACATGAACACTATGAAGTTGTAACAAACATAAACCCTATGAAGTTGTAACAAACATAAACACTATGACGTTGTAACAAACATAGACACTATGAAGTTGTAACAAACATAAACACTATGACGTTGTAACAAACATAGACACTATGAAGTTGTAACAAACATAAACAATACGAAGTTGTAACAAACATAAACACTATGACGTTGTAACAAACATAGACACTATGAAGTTGTAACAAACATGAACACTACGAAGTTGTAACAAACATAGACACTATGAAGCTGTAACAAACATAGATACTATGAAGTTGTAAGAAACATAGACAGTATGAAGTTGTAACAAACACAAACACTATGAAGTTATAACAAACATAGATACTATGAAGTTGTAACAAACATAGACACTATGAAGTTGTAACAAACATAAACACTATGAAGTTGTAACAAACGTAGATATTTTGAAGTTGTAACAAACATAAACAATATGAAGTTGTAACAAATGTAGATATTATGAAGTTGTAACAAATGTAGATATTATGAAGTTGTAACAAACATAAACATTATGAAGTTGTAACAAACATAGACACTATGAAGTTGTAACAAACATGCACACTACGAAGTTGTAACAAACATAAACAATATGAAGTTGTAACAAATGTAGATATTATGAAGTTGTAACAACATGAACACTATGAAGTTGTAACAAACATAAACCCTATGAAGTTGTAACAAACATAAACACTATGACGTTGTAACAAACATAGACACTATGAAGTTGTAACAAACATAAACAATACGAAGTTGTAACAAACATAAACACTATGACGTTGTAACAAACATAGACACTATGAAGTTGTAACAAACATGAACACTACGAAGTTGTAACAAACATAGACACTATGAAGTTGTAACAGACATAGACATTATGAAGTTGTAACAAATATAAACACTATGAAGCTGTAACAAACATAGATACTATGAAGTTGTAACAAACATAGACAGTATGAAGTTGTAACAAACACAAACACTATGAAGTTATAACAAACATAGATACTATGAAGTTGTAACAAACATAGACACTATGAAGTTGTAACAAACATAGACACTATGAAGTTGTAACAAACATGAACACTACGAAGTTGTAACAAACATAAACACTATGAAGTTGTAACAAACATAAACACTATGAAGTTGTAACAAACATAGACTCTATGAAGTTGTAACAAACATAAACACTGTGAAGTTGTAACAAACACAGACACTATGAAGTTGTAACAAACATAAACACTATGAAGTTGTAACAAACATAGATACTATGAAGTTGTAACAAACATAATCACTATGACGTTGTAACAATATAGACACTATGAAGTTGTAACAAACATAAACACTATGAATCTGTAACAATCATAGACACTATGAAGTTGTAACAAACATAAATACTATGACGTTGTAACAACATAGACACTATGAAGTTGTAACAAACATAAACACTATGAAGTTGTAACAAACGTAGATATTTTGAAGTTGTAACAAACATAAACAATATGAAGTTGTAACAAATGTAGATATTATGAAGTTGTAACAACATGAACACTATGAAGTTGTAACAAACATAAACCCTATGAAGTTGTAACAAACATAAACACTATGACGTTGTAACAAACATAGACACTATGAAGTTGTAACAAACATAAACAATACGAAGTTGTAACAAACATAAACACTATGACGTTGTAACAAACATAGACACTATGAAGTTGTAACAAACATGAACACTACGAAGTTGTAACAAACATAGACACTATGAAGTTGTAACAAACATAGACACTATGAAGTTGTAACAAATATAAACACTATGAAGCTGTAACCAACATAGATACTATGAAGTTGTAACAAACATAGACACTATGAAGTTGTAACAAACATAGACACTATGAAGTTGTAACAAACATAGACACTATGAAGTTGTAACAAACATAAACACTATGAAGTTGTAACAAACATAGACACTATGAAGTTGTAACAAACATGAACACTACGAAGTTGTAACAAACATAAACACTATGAAGTTGTAACAAACATAGACTCTATGAAGTTGTAACAAACATAAACACTATGAAGTTGTAACAAACACAGACACTATGAAGTTGTAACAAACATAAACACTATGAAGTTGTAACAAACGTAGACACTATGAAGTTGTAACAAACATAGATACTATGAAGTTGTAACAAACATAATCACTATGACGTTGTAACAATATAGACACTATGAAGTTGTAACAAACATAAACACTATGAATCTGTAACAATCATAGACACTATGAAGTTGTAACAAACATAAACACTATGACGTTGTAACAACATAGACACTATGAAGTTGTAACAAACATAAACACTATGAAGTTGTAACAAACGTAGATATTTTGAAGTTGTAACAAACATAAACAATATGAAGTTGTAACAAATGTAGATATTATGAAGTTGTAACAACATGAACACTATGAAGTTGTAACAAACATAAACCCTATGAAGTTGTAACAAACATAAACACTATGACGTTGTAACAAACATAGACACTATGAAGTTGTAACAAACATAAACAATACGAAGTTGTAACAAACATAAACACTATGACGTTGTAACAAACATAGACACTATGAAGTTGTAACAAACATGAACACTACGAAGTTGTAACAAACATAGACACTATGAAGTTGTAACAAACATAGACACTATGAAGTTGTAACAAATATAAACACTATGAAGCTGTAACAAACATAGATACTATGAAGTTGTAACAAACATAGACACTATGAAGTTGTAACAAACATAGACACTTTGAAGTTGTAACAAACATAGACACTATGAAGTTGTAACAAACATAAACACTATGAAGTCGTAACAAACATAGACACTATGAAGTTGTAACAAACATGAACACTACGAAGTTGTAACAAACATAAACACTATGAAGTTGTAACAAACATAAACACTATGAAGTTGTAACAAACATAGACTCTATGAAGTTGTAACATACATGAACACTATGATGTTGTAACAAACACAGACACTATGAAGTTGTAACAAACATAAACACTATGAAGTTGTAACAAACATAGACACTATGAAGTTGTAACAAACATAGATACTATGAAGTTGTAACAAACATAGACACTATGAAGTTGTAACAAACATAAACACTATGAATCTGTAACAATCATAGACACTATGAAGTTGTAACAAACATAAACACTATGACGTTGTAACAACATAGACACTATTAAGTTGTAACAAACATAAACACTATGAAGTTGTAACAAACATAAACACTATGAAGTTGTAACAAACATAGACACTATGAAGTTGTAACAAACATAGATACTATGAAGTTGTAACAAACATAATCACTATGACGTTGTAACAATATAGACACTATGAGGTTGTAACAAACATAAACACTATGAAGCTGTAACAAACATAGATACTATGAAGTTGTAAAAACATAGACACTATGAAGTTGTAACAAACATAGACACTTTGAAGTTGTAACAAACATAGACACTATGAAGTTGTAACAAACATAAACACTATGAAGTTGTAACAAACATAGACACTATGAAGTTGTAACAAACATGAACACTACGAAGTTGTAACAAACATAAACACTATGAAGTTGTAACAAACATAAACACTATGAAGTTGTAACAAACCTAGACTCTATGAAGTTGTAACAAACATAAACACTATGAAGTTGTAACAAACACAGACACTATGAAGTTGTAACAAACATAAACACTATGAAGTTGTAACAAACATAGACACTTTGAAGTTGTAACAAACATAGATATAATGAAATTGTAACAAACATAGACACTATGAAGTTGTAACAAAGATAAACACTTTGAAGTTGTAACAAACATAGACACTTTGAAGTTGTAACAAACATAGACACTATGAAGTTGTAACAAACATAAACACTATGAAGTTGTAACAAACATAAACACTATGAAGTTGTAACAAACATAAACACTATGAAGTTGTAACAACATGAACACTAATAAACATGAATTAGCTTCAAACATAGACACTAATAAAGATGAAATAGTAACAAACGTAAACACTGATAAATGTTAAATAATTAAACACATGAACATTGATAAATACAACATTGTAACAAACATAAACACTGATAAACATGATATGGCAGAACACAGACAGTGCGAAACATGAAAGAAACATTTAACTGCTAAACAAAAAATAGCAAGGAACATCTAACTGATAAACAAGAAACATTTAGCTGATAAACAGGAAGTAACATGTTTTTTTTAATTTCGCGCAGAGCTACGTGAGGGCTATCTGCGCTAGCCGTACCTAATTTAGCAATGTAAGACTAGAGGAAAGGCAGCTAGTCATCACCACCCACCGCCAACTCTTAGGCTACGGATAGTGAAATTGACCGTCACGTTATAACGCCCCCACGGCTGGGAGGGCAAGCATGTTTGGTGTGACGGAGATGCGAACCCGCGACGCTCGGAGTAGGAATCACATGCCTTAACCCACCTAACCATGCCGGGCCGTAGTAAGATGAAACATCTAACTGATAAACAAGAAATAACATGAATCATTTAACTGATAAACAAAAAAATAGCAGAAAACATTTAACTGATAGACAAGAAATGACAAGAAACATTTAACTGAGAAGCAAGAAGTAGCAGGAAACATTTAACTGAGAAGCAAGAATTAGCAGGAAACATTTAACTGATAAACAATAAGTAACATGAAATATTTATATGATAAACATGATGTAGCAGGAAACATTTAACTGATAAACAAGAAATGACAAGAAACATTTAACTGAGAAGCAAGAAGTAGCAGGAAACATTTAACTGAGAAGCAAGAAGTAGCAGGAAACATTTAATTAATAAACAAGAAGTAACAAGAAACATTTAATTAATAAACAAGAAGTAACAAGAAACATTTATATGAAAAACAGAAAGTGGGGTATTAGATATTCTGCTTTATCAGTTTTTATTACTGGTTGAGAATTATTCACCGAAAATTCATGCTTGGTGAATTTTATGTACATTACCAGCCGAGCGTTACGTACATTAGATGCGTTATATTGACTGGTTTCTACAACACTAAACACCACATTTAAAGTGTTTTCTGTGTATTTCAACAATACTCACCATATTTGATATAAGAACGTATGAGAGAAAGTATTTGTATTTATATTTCCTGAATCCAGGGCCGACGGTATCATAGGACAAATACCTTTGGCTCATGAGGCCGGCTGGGATAATAACGGTCACTATGTTATTTATATTAAAGGTTACTAGAACGACGACTTTACGCCAAGAATCATACCAAGAATACTGTAATATATTTTACAATACAATAGCATTAACTTACCAAATTGTAAAAGGACAATGCTCTATGTCTCGATCCTATTTCCCTGGAGTCATCCTGAGAATGCATGGACAAATTTTCAGACACGGGGTTGCAGTCCAGTGTCTTTAACCTAACGTGTATTTTGCTTACTGTTCAGATGAGTATCTCGTAACTTAAACGACAGGATGACTGGTAGTTATTTTAGGTGTTTTATTTACGATCTTTTTATCCAGTGACATTACAACGTTATCTACAATTGTAATATGTTTTAATACAAACTCAGTACCTAATATATTTAAAGTTTTTTTGAGTTTATTCTAACACAGGTTATCTGCCCTTCAGCCGCGACATAACCAAAGAATGTGCTTATCAGTCCTGTTGTTGTGTTTTTAACATTATTTGGAATTAAAATAAGAACCAGATCTGGAAATCCAGACGGGACACAATCACAGAACTTATAAATTAGATTCACTGGTTTTCTAACATTCCCTGAAAGTAAAGGTGAGAACCAGATCCGGAAATACAACCAGTCTTTGTAGCAAAATAGCAAAACACTGATGTTTTAGTGTTTGTCCAGAAGAAAAAAGAACCAGTTCCGGAAGTACAACTGGTCTCAGTAATAAGATATCATCTTCTCGCTGGTCATTCAGTGCGATTTAGAAGGAACAGGAGGAACCAGTTCCGGATGTTGCCACATAAGTTACGCACGAACGTATAGATGCGTTACCTTAGTAACAGTCTGATGTACAATGGTGTCTCATCTTACTTATGATAGTTATAAAATAATGATGGTGTTATTATAATAATGTATTTTACCTTAGTAACAGTCTGATGTACAATGGTGTCTAATCTCACTCATGATAGTTATAAAATAATGATGGTGTTATTATAATAATGTATTTTACGTTGCTCACATTGAATGTTTTTAAAGAAATTAATTTAAAATAAATAACATTTTCGGTCTCGCTACAAACTATAGATGAAATACAGTGAAGAGGATAATATAAAACTGCACTTCTAACAGAAGCCATGATGAAAACAGAGAGACCAGACTGTTCTCAGATAAGGAATGCATTACGATATCAAGTCAGATAAGATAATGAAAAGGGAAGTTCATTATGGAAAACGCCCCCGTGTGGAATATTTTTATTTGAGAAAAATATGTTTATGAAGATCACTTGCGTTTGTTTTGTTCACGGTTATTGCTATTTGTGAAGCTGCTTGTAAGTATAGATTTTTCTAGACTTTCCTTTGTCATCATATAGAATATTGGAGCGACACGATAGAAGTATACGTCCGCCATTTTTAAGGTGTTAGACATAAATATTCGTCTAAATCTTGCGGATATTATAGAAATGTCAACTTTGTGGTGATTTTATTTCTTCTGTATTTTTTATCAAACGTTTCTGGTCACTAAAAGACTAAACCACTTGTCCAATTACATTTTGACACATGAATTGCAAAATAAGAAACCGATGACGCTAGTGGTTTCGAAATGTAAGCCTTCCCACCTACACAGCTGAATTGTAAAACACGAAACTGGTAACTCAAGTGGTTTCCGATAGTAAACATTCCTACTTATAATCCAATTGAATTACAAAACAAGAAACCGGTAACTTAAGTGGTTTCCGTAAGTAAAAATTCCTACTTATAATCCAGCTGAATTACAAAACAAGAAACAGGTAACTTAAGTGGTTTCCGATAGTAAACATTCCTACTTATAATCCAGTTGAATTACAAAACAAGAAACCGGTAACTCAAGTGGTTTCCGATAGTAAACATTCCTATTTATAATCCAGTTGAATTACAAAACAAGAAACCGGTAACTCAAGTGGTTTCCGATAGTAAACATTCCTACTTATAATCCAGTCGAATTACAAAACAAGAAACCGGTAACTTAAGTGGCTTCCGTAAGTAAACATTCCTACTTATAATCCAGTTGAATAATAAACAAGAAACTGATAATGTAAGTGGTTTCGCAAGTGCTCTATGTTCTAATAAATTTTTATCCATTTTTTATACCAAAAGATATTTCGTGTAATTTAGTTGAAATACGAACCTGAAATTATTCGCAAATCATTTTTAAGTTCATTTTCAGAGACAATGTATAGAAATGTTTCGTTAAGGTTGAGAGGAATAGACTTTGGGTAAAGAAAAGCTTGAACCCCCAGAGGAACGCCTGCGGACTTACAACGCTAGAAATCGTGTTACGATGCACGTAATTGTGTAGGTTTGTGCTTGTCATGAAACTATTCAATACTTGGTAAAAACTACCTGAGTATCGCTGAAAGTGTGTCCTCACCGAAAAAAATCATTTATCGGCAGTAATTATAGGTTTTACTTTTTCGAGTCCTCCAGTGGCTCAGCGATAAGACTGTGGATTTATAATGCTAAAAATCGAGTTTCGATACTCACGGTTAACAGAGTAAAGATAGATCATCATGCATTTGGTTTGTTTTGAACTTAGATTACGCGAGGGCTAGCAGTCCCTAATACATCAGTGATAGATTAGACGGAAGTGAGCTAGTCAACAAAGCCCACTGCCAACTCTTGGGTTACTCTATTATCAATGAGTAATGGGATTGGCTGTCATATTATAGCTCTCTCATGGCTGAAAGGGAGAGCATAATCGATGACTGGGTTTCAAACCCGCGACCCATATGTTCCGAGTTGAGCGCCCTAACCACGAGGTCATGCCAGGCCTAGTGTTATGTACCTTCGTGTTTAACAATAAACAATCAAAAACAAAAACCCATTTGTCACCATTTAACATTTGGAGAATTTTTCATTATATTTTAATCGTTAGTGGATACATTTTTTTATAAACTATATTTAATATTTACAATGATTATTGCGTGACTTAATTAGTTTGTGTGCTTTGACAAGAAATTCGAGTTTCAAGGGTTAGCATCCCGTTGCTGTAAACTCATGGTTTGCAATCTGGGATATTAGATGAATTATAAGAGTGACGGTCATGTCTCACCTTTCAGTTAAAGTAACAAAGGATGATGTGGGTGCTGTTGACCAGCTGACCTCCCTCTAGTGTGCCAGTCCAAAATTAGAGACGGCTATCGTGGGCGGCTCTGTGTAGTTTTACATCAGACACATTTCATGAAGAATAGACGTGCAATTATAAGAATTGTTTTAAAGCTTTTGGTAAATAATTGATAAGGTTAAAAACCGACATAAACAATGAAGAAACTTAAAGCCTTATTCATTATACCTTGTCACAAATACATCTTTATTGATAAAACGTTGTAGAATTACGGGAACTGCCTGTTGTGGAGACACAAGTGTAGAGAAGACGTTTCGCCTTTTGTCTTCAAGTCAGTGTGCGCGACTTGGTAGTAAGGGGAGACCCCTAAGGCAAACCGGGCGCTCAGAAACTATTGTTTCTCTTCAGCCCCACGCGTGTATAAGGTGGGTCGTGTCGTGAAAAAAGGAAAAACGAATTGACGGGTGTATGACAGAATATAAAATATGAAAGTTGAGGAGCGGGAGAGCTGGACTGGTCTGCATTGGATGGAAATAATCATGATCACGAGCAGGGAGACCAGCAGGTCACACATTCTTCAGGGGACCACTGGCAAAGAGGGGGAGATGAGTAGAAAGAGAGAGGGAGAAAGAGAGAGTAATACGGGGAGAGAGAAAGGGAAGAGAGGAGTGGAGAGGAATAGGAGTAGAGACAGAAGGTCCTTTCAGGACCTGCGATCCATAAATCCAATGGCGAGAAATTAGATGTGGGGGAAACCGGAGTACCCAGAGAAAACCACTTTCACTGGATGGGCGCCGAAAAAAATACCCACCCAGTACCCAACCTGGAATGTAAAAAACATTAATGACATATAAGTGGGTAACACTGTGTTGTCTGTTCTAACATTAATGGTTAGTATTGGTCACTGTGGTTAGTAGTCCAGTTTAATGGCGAAGTGTACTTTGCCCAGGTATGAGGTGTGTCTGCCATTTGGAATAATTGGCGAGTTTGGAGGTTTCTGTCAGAAGCTTTGGTATAATATCGTTTGGTTGGTTTGATGAATCGATCTTTAATTGGTAAAAGTTTAGTTAAGGAGTTGAGGTATGTTGTGGGAGTGTAGTTGGGGAGGCGGTTTTAATGATGCGGTTTTGCAGGTTTTGTAATATTGAGTATTGTCTTTCAGTCATGTTACATGTGGCTGCATTACCATATTCGAACAGGGGTTTCATGAATGCTTTGTATATTGCGAGAATGGTTTTGGGAGAACAGCCTGTGTTGGTGCCGCTAACACGTTTTAGAAAGAAGATTCTATTGCTTGCTCGGGTAGCAACTATCTGGAAGTATGGTGTCCAGGAAAGGTTATGAGTTAAGGTAAGGCCTAGAAAGGTTATAGACTTTGTTAAAATTATGTCAATTTTATTGAGGTTAAGTTTAATGTTTTTGAATTTTTTCTTGAATTTGTTAACTTTCCTGGGGAAGGCAATGGCTTGTAACCTCGAGGGGTTTAAGACGACACGCCATTGAGACACTGCGTCAAGGGTTACTTGAACTCGTGAGGCTGCAGTATGGGGGTTGCATGAGGTGCTCCAAATAGCGATATCATCCGCATATTGGGAGATGAGGGTTAAGTGAGGGAAAAGGTATGTCATTGACATATATGTTGTAAAGTATTGGGCTGAGTACAGAACCTTTGGGCACGCCTGCGTTTAAGCTGAATGGGTGTGTGACTGAATTATTTATCTTAATGCTTACTTTACGATTGGTGAGAAAGTTGGTGGTTGGTCGGTGTGTGTGTGTAGGTGTTGTGGGTCTTTTATAGTGTCCTGGTGGATTGTGAAGAACGTGTATGATTGGTTAGGTTATCACTGTTTCTGATTGGAGGAGAGATTTCCTGTACATTCAACCAATGGCAGCCACATGTTAATCACCTCTAATCTGAAATCTCTGTTTAGTGAAGACTTAAAAGTGCTAATATAAAATGATTCTTTGATTTTCCTTGTCTTCCAGAATTTGTCTGTGTCGATTATTCGCCTTTTCTCCCAGTTTATTCTGTGTGCAGTTGACGGGGTGTGCTCTGCAATGGCTGAATTTTGTGTTTTCATAAGTCTAGTATTATTTTTTTGTTATTTTATCACTTACTTCGTTGACAAGGCAAGGAACAGTGAAGCATAAATTACAGTGAAACACAATAAGTGCGCGCCATCACAGACCAGATAGATTAGAAATGTATATGAAACCCGACGACCATCATGGTTGTGTCACTGTTTCTGCGTGTTTTATGTTTGTTACGATAACCACGTGCTCAAATAGTTTTACTTTCTAGGTGTCACTCTCTGTCTGACAGAAGTAATAATTATAGTTTTTACACGCGTGTTCAAGAGACAACAACGCTTTAAAATTAATTTATTTGATAAAACGGAGATTATGCATTTTTGTACACGATTGAAAGTTTGCTTGTAATTAAGCACAAAGCTACACAATGGGCTATCTGTGCTCTGCCCACCACAGGTATCGAAACTCGGTGTTTAACCTTGTAAGTCTACAAACATACCGTTGTGCCCCTGGAGGGGAGGGCGTGTGATTAAGGACTAAAATTTTAAATTTAGTTAAAGGTAATGAGAAATTACTGTTACTTCAAATTACTCTGATAAGTTACTTCAGAACTTTTTAATTCTAGCTTTTAACTTATGCAGCATTCAAATATTTTATTATGTTTAGGGCCATTTACCAATTTACACTTTCAGCTACTGCGATAGGCTAAGATTTTAAAGTTCAACACTTTTTTTCAACCAATGGGAGATTTCACGAAGTGTAACTGGCATTTTGTAATGACAAGAACCTTGAAACGCCAGTTAGGCTATCTAGACTAAAGAATAAACGGTTATTCGGCTAGTAGCTTTGTTGTCGCTAAACAATTAACCTGCCAGTTCATTTGTTGGGCTTGTGTTCTGACGAAACAATGAGATACGTCATACAAGAGAAATTAGTAAGTAAATCAGACTGTTGTACTAGTGACAACGCTGAGCTTAGGCCTACAAGCAAATATTAGTTAAGCTAACTTGTAGTTGAATAAATAAACTACTTTCGTTTGCATTAAGTAGGCTGGATTCTTTTTTAACGAAGAGCACTCTGAACAAGCTATCAACACAATCATTAATCATTTTTTTTCCTTCAATAGATTTTCAAAGATTAATTAACGTGTTTATCCTACTTTATTTTAATGGACGTTATTTTAATGGGATATTTATTGATCGTTTGATTTTTCGTTTTATTTAAGATTAAATCATACGCTTTGTGTTGTTAAAAATCGCAAAGCACATATTTGGAAAAGCAAAATCTGTTATTTTTCACTTTCGGCATTCACAATAAGAACAGATAAATATATGGAAGTCATTATAAAACACTCCAATAAACTAACATTCCATCATAAAACACTCCAATAAACTAATATTTCATTACAAAACACTCCAATAAACTATTATTCCATTATAAAACACTTCAATAAACTATTATTCCATTATAAAACACTTCAATAAACTATTATTCTATTATAAAGCACTTCAATAAACTAACATTCCTTTATAAAACACTCCAATAAACTAATATTTCATTACAAAACACTCCAATAAACTATTATTCCATTATAAAGCACTTCAATAAACTAATATTTCATTACAAAACACTCCAATAAACTATTATTCCATTATAAAACACTTCAATAAACTATTATTCCATTATAAAACACTTCAATAAACTATTATTCTATTATAAAGCACTTCAATAAACTAACATTCCTTTATAAAACACTCCAATAAACTAATATTTCATTACAAAACACTCCAATAAACTATTATTCCATTATAAAGCACTTCAATAAACTAACATTCCTTTATAAAATACTCCAATAAACTAACATTCCATCATAAAACACTCCAATAAACTAACATTCCTTTATAAAACACTCCAATAAACTAACATTCCATTATAAAACACTCCAATAAACTATTATTCCATTATAAAGCACTCCAATAAACTAACATTCCTTTATAAAACACTCCAATAAACTAACATTCCATTATAAAACACTCCAATAAACTAACATTCCATTATAAAGCACTCCAATAAACTAACATTTCTTTATAAAACACTCCAATAAACTATTATTCCATTATAAAACACTCCAATAAACTAATATTCCATTATAAAACACTCCAATAAACTAACATTCCTTTATAAAACACTCCAATAAACTAATATTTCATTACAAAACACTCCAATAAACTATTATTCCATTATAAAACACTCCAATAAACTATTATTCCATCATAAAACACTCCAATAAACTAACATTCCTTTATAAAACACTCCAATAAACTAACATTCCATTATAAAACACTCCAATAAACTATTATTCCATTATAAAGCACTCCAATAAACTAACATTCCTTTATAAAACACTCCAATAAACTATTATTCCATTATAAAACACTCCAATAAACTAATATTCCATTATAAAACACTTTAATAAACTAACATTTAATACTTAAAGAGTTCTTGCATTAACAACGCCCCAAGCAACGTAAGTTTCATATCATATAACTTAACAATACGTTGTGCGCTAGAAGGAAGCCTAAGGGGACTTGTCCCTCCAAAATAATTATTTCAAAACTAAAGCTCAAACTAAATGAACAATTAGTGTTTTAAGAATATAAACTCTACATATTTATTTGTGCTTTTTACGAGGAAGGCAAAAATAATTAATCTTAATTTGAAAGGCTGTTTTCAACTGACCAGTGACGTAAGAAGTGACTTTCTTGCAGTGACGACGTAAGAAGTGACTTTCTTACCTGTGACGACGTAAGAAGTGACTTTCTAACCAGTGACGACGTAAGAAGTGACTTTCTTACCAGTGACGACGTAAGAAGTGACTTTCTTACCAGTTACGACGTAAGAAGTGACTTTCTTACCAGTGACGACGTAAGAAGTGACTTTCTTACCTGTGACTAGGATCAGCATTGACATTTAGCTAAATGAGAATTCGGCACGGTCAAGTGGTTAGGGCTCTCAACTCGCACTTGGACGATGGCGGGTTCGAATCTACGTCACGTCAAACATGCGTTCAACTGTGGGAGGTTATATTTTAATGGTCAATCCCACTATTCGTTGGTAAAAGAGTAGCTCAAGACTTGACGGTGGGTGGTGATGACTAGATGCCTTCCCTCTTGTCTTACAATGCTAAATTAGAGACGGCTAGCGCAGATAGCTCTCGTTTGAGCGAAATTCAAAAGCAAAGCTTTATCAAATTAGAAGGAGGTATAAGATGTATCTTACCCGGATGATAATAGCTAAGGCATCAAATACTGGCTCAACATTGGGCTGAGCACAGGTAGCCCATTGTGTATCTTTGTGGTTTAGCAGTTAATAAATACAAATCAATGATGGCATATTAATACTGATACGGAACATACTAGACAATACAACACTTAACAGATAAACGGAACATACTAGACAATACAACACTTAACAGATAAACGGAACATACTAGACAATACAACACTTAACAGATAAACGGAACATACTAAACAATACAACACTTAACAGATAAACGGAACATACTAAACAATACAACACTTAACAGATAAACGGAACATACTATACAATACAACACTTAACAGATAAACGGAACATACTAGACAATACAACACTTAACAGATAAACGGAACATACTAGACAATACAACACTTAACAGATAAACGGAACATACTAGACAATACAACACTTTCATGCTAATTGTAATATTAGAAAATATAACACCGGTGAATCTTCACGATTATGTACTAAATGTTATTATACTAGAGCCTTTTCAATAAGTAACAAGCTCTCGTGATTAGTCTAATAAAAATCACAACATAAAGATACTTAACTGTCTTAAATGTCTAAACTGATGAGAAACGTGACCAGCTATTGGTATATTGATTAGTTTAATAAAAATCACAACATAAAGATACTTAACTGTCTTAAATGTCTAAACTGATGAGAAACGTGACCAGCTATTGGTATATTGATTAGTTTAATAAAAATCACAACATAAAGATACTTAACTGTCTTAAATGTCTAAACTGATGAGAAACGTGACCAGCTATTGGTATATTGATTAGTTTAATAAAAATCACAACATAAAGATACTTAACTGTCTTAAATGTCTAAACTGATGAGAAACGTGACCAGCTATTGGTATATTGATTAGTTTAATAAAAATCACAACATAAAGATACTTAACTATCTTAAATGTCTAAACTGATGAGAAACGTGACCAGCTATTGGTATATTGATTAGTTTAATAAAAATCACAACATAAAGATACTTAACTATCTTAAATGTCTAAACTGATGAGAAACGTGACCAGCTATTTGTATATTGATTAGTTTAATAAAAATCACAACATAAAGATACTTAACTATCTTAAATGTCTAAACTGATGAGAAACGTGACCAGCTATTTGTATATTGATTAGTTTAATAAAAATCACAACATAAAGATACTTAACTGTCTTAAATGTCTAAACTGATGAGAAACGTGACCAGCTATTGGTATATTGATTAGTTTAATAAAAATCACAACATAAAGATACTTAACTGTCTTAAATGTCTAAACTGATGAGAAACGTGACCAGCTATTGGTATATTGATTAGTTTAATAAAAATCACAACATAAAGATACTTAACTGTCTTAAATGTCTAAACTGATGAGAAACGTGACCAGCTATTGGTATATTGATTAGTTTAATAAAAAATCACAACATAAAGATACTTAACTGTCTTAAATGTCTAAACTGATGAGAAACGTGACCAGCTATTTGTTTATTGATTAGTTTAATAAAAATCACAACATAAAGATACTTAACTATCTTAAATGTCTAAACTGATGAGAAACGTGACCAGCTATTGGTATATTGATTAGTTTAATAAAAATCACAACATAAAGATACTTAACTGTCTTAAATGTCTAAACTGATGAGAAACGTGACCAGCTATTTGTATATTGGTTAGTTTAATAAAAATCACAACATAAAGATACTTAACTATCTTAAATGTCTAAACTGATGAGAAACGTGACCAGCTATTGGTATATTGATTAGTTTAATATGGAATTCCAGGAGAAACATAAGTAAAGTGAGGCTTGCAGTTGGCGTACTCGGAGTGTGAATCCGATGATTCATGGTTTCATAACCGTTGTCGCAAAGACAAAAACGATCTCTGCACTGAGATCGTTGATGCGTTATAAAAGTGGCAGTCAAATTCCACTATACCTTCATACAATAGTAATCTAAGAGTTGATGGTGGGTATTGTTAAAGCTTTTCACACTTCTGGGCCATGGATGCGTTATAAGAGTGACAGTTATATAATGCTGCTCTGTTACACGTCACTCAACCAACTGTAGTCCGAGAGCTAGTGATGGATGTTGTTAACTAATGTTATTGGAAGAAATCGCTTTTCGCAATTGGGAGCCGTGGATGCGTAATAAGAGTAACAGGCAAATCATACTATTCCGTCAAACAATAGTAGTCTCGTAGTTGGCGGTGGATGCTGTTAACTGGTTGCCTTAGCGTTAATTTATCATCTAAAAGTTAGAACGACTACACACAGGTGTCTTTCATTTTGCTCTGAGCGAAAATTATAAACAAAAATAGAACTTTTCTCCCTCTATATACAAAGAGAGAGAAATAAACATCTGAAACTCCACGAAAATTATTTTAAATGTACTATTTTGTGTACACATTCTTACAATTATTTATAAATGACCTCCGCCTAGATCAGTGGAAAAAATCAAGTGGCCAGTACTGGATGAATTTGGTTTTATGTGTGCAGTGTGGCTCTGAGTTTTAAATTAAAACCACAGATTAGTTTACAAATAATTAAATTACGAATTATGTAGGAACAAATAATATTTATCGAATTTAATCCTTAAAATCCACGAACAAGTAAAATGAACGAAAGTTTTGAATCGGTTCTTACTGTCACGGGGACTGTGACAGAACTCTGAATATCGGAGTAGGTTTAGTATCAGTGCAACACCACATAATATTATCCGGCCCGTGGGTGCGTAAAAAGAATGACAGTCAGTAACTTAGAATAGACGATGGGTGGTAACCGAATGGCTGGCTTACCCTTTGGTCAGTACTTCAAAATTAGTGACGGTATCAAATAACTTTAGTAGCCGTTTGACACAAATATACAAACATACCACTTACTGCATATCATACAAAACAGAAAAGTTCGTTAAATACGCCAGCTAAACTGTGAGTTAAAAAAATAGTAGCTCCTATGTTGACGAGAATGATACCGGTACATCAATTGTATTAAACAAGTACAGGGTTAACACAGGTATTACACAAATACAGAGATAATTATGATATAACATTGTATTAAACAAGTACAGGGTTAACACAGATGTTACACAAATACAGAGATAATTATGGTATAACATTGTATTAAACAAGTACAGGGTTAACACAGGTATTACACAAATACAGAGATAATTATGGTATAACATTGTATTAAACAAGTACAGGGTTAACACAGGTATTACACAAATACAGAGATAATTATGGTATAACATTGTATTAAACAAGTACAGGGTTAACACAGGTATTACACAAATACAGAGATAATTATGGTATAACATTGTATTAAACAAGTACAGGGTTAACACAGGTATTACACAAATACAGACATAATTATGGTATAACATTGTATTAAACAAGTGCAGGGTCAACACGGATGTTACATAAATATAGAAATAATTATGATATAACACTGCACGGGATAAACACAATTATTCCATAAATGAACACAATGAGTTTACACACATGTTATTAAACTAGTATATGTTTCTGAACATTCTTATTTTAAATATTACAGTCGGGTACAATTGTCGCTACTTGCCGCTGTCAGCAAGTATCAAATACAAAGACAAAGAAAAGCGCGTGCAGGAATGGTGTCGTGCTGAAATTGGTCATTGCGTATCTTCCACTGGACAAAGCTTCTCGGTTGTTATGGTAGTCTTTAACCCTTAATTTTACGATTATTTTGTGATTGTATTAAGCTTCTCGGTTGTTATGGTAGTATTTAACCCCATAATTTTACGATTATTTTGTGATTGTATTAAGCTTCTCAGTTTTTATTGTAGTCTTTAACCCTTAATTTTACGATTATTTTGTGATTGTATTAAGCTTCTCGGTTGTTATGGTAGTCTTTAACCCTTAATTTTACGATTATTTTGTGATTGTATTAAGCTTCTCGGTTGTTATGGTAGTCATTAACCCTTAATTTTACGATTATTTTGTGATTGTATTAAGCTTCTCAGTTGTTATTGTAGTCTTTAACCCTTAATTTTACGATTATTTTGTGATTGTATTAAGCTTCTCGGTTGTTATGGTAGTATTTAACCCTTAATTTTACGATTATTTTGTGATTGTATTAAGCTTCTCGGTTGTTATGGTAGTATTTAACCCTTAATTTTACGATTATTTTGTGATTGTATTAAGCTTCTCGGTTGTTATGGTAGTCTTTAACCCTTAATTTTACGATTATTTTGTGATTGTATTAAGCTTCTCGGTTGTTATGGTAGTCTTTAACCCTTAATTTTACGATTATTTTGTGATTGTATTAAGCTTCTCGGTTGTTATGGTAGTCTTTAACCCTTAATTTTACGATTATTTTGTGATTGTATTAAGCTTCTCGGTTGTTATGGTAGTCTTTAACCCTTAATTTTACGATTATTTTGTGATTGTATTAAGCTTCTCGGTTGTTATGGTAGTATTTAACCCTTAATTTTACGATTATTTTGTGATTGTATTAAGCTTCTCGGTTGTTATGGTAGTCTTTAACCCTTAATTTTACGATTATTTTGTGATTGTATTAAGCTTCTCAGTTTTTATTGTAGTCTTTAACCCTTAATTTTACGATTATTTTGTGATTGTATTAAGCTTCTCGGTTGTTATGGTAGTCTTTAACCCTTAATTTTACGATTATTTTGTGATTGTATTAAGCTTCTCGGTTGTTATGGTAGTCTTTAACCCTTAATTTTACGATTATTTTGTGATTGTATTAAGCTTCTCGGTTGTTATGGTAGTCTTTAACCCTTAATTTTACGATTATTTTGTGATTGTATTAAGCTTCTCGGTTGTTATGGTAGTATTTAACCCTTAATTTTACGATTATTTTGTGATTGTATTAAGCTTCTCGGTTGTTATGGTAGTCTTTAACCCTTAATTTTACGATTATTTTGTGATTGTATTAAGCTTCTCGGTTGTTATGGTAGTCTTTAACCCTTAATTTTACGATTATTTTGTGATTGTATTAAGCTTCTCGGTTGTTATGGTAGTCTTTAACCCTTAATTTTACGATTATTTTGTGATTGTATTAAGCTTCTCGGTTGTTATGGTAGTCTTTAACCCTTAATTTTACGATTACTTTGTGATTGTATTAAGCTTCTCGGTTGTTATGGTAGTCTTTAACCCTTAATTTCACGATTATTTTGTGATTGTATTAAGCTTCTCGGTTGTTATGGTAGTCTTTAACCCCATAATTTTACGATTATTTTGTGATTGTATTAAGCTTCTCGGTTGTTATGGTAGTCTTTAACCCTTAATTTTACGATTATTTTGTGATTGTATTAAGCTTCTCGGTTGTTATGGTAGTCTTTAACCCTTAATTTTACGATTATTTTGTGATTGTATTAAGCTTCTCGGTTGTTATGGTAGTCTTTAACCCTTAATTTAACACACTACTAATAAATACCTGTATATATATACACACTACTAGTAAATATCTGTATATATATACACACTACTAGTAAATACCTGTACTTGTCATGTATATTAGTACGCTGTATTAGTATTCCAATAATAAATTCTTCCTATGGGTTAGCAGATAGCTTTAAGTCTTATAATACTAAAGTTTGACCTTCGACCCTCACGCAAATAGTTAACTGTGTATTTTTGGGCTAAACTGAACTTAACAAAGCTTTGTCTCAAACTTACGGATTTATGTGGCATTCGAGAATAACTCTGATAATTCTGAAAAATATCAATTTAACAGAAACTTGCAGTTCTGAATTCGAAGTCACCTACTGAGATAATGGTAAGTCTTCTGATTTACAACGCTAAAATCAGGGGTTCGATTCCACTCGGTGGACACAGCATATAGCCCAAAGTGGCTTTGCTATAAGAAAACACCCACCCGCACCCGAATTTGGATTAAATCTTTCAATAAGATATTTTAATTGACAAAATAGGGTGCTTCAATAATAAAACACACATGTCTGCCTTTCAAGGGATGCTGCACCTACCGTATTACACAAACTTTTTTTTAGCTCTGTGGCGAGATTCGATGAACGATCGGATCACACGACGGCGCTGCTCGGGTTTCCTGGATGCTAATTCTAGACGAAGAAGTAACTGGGAATCGGCTTACGTCTCAAGTGCGGTAGAAACGTGTTTAACCGACATACCTTCAGATTTCAGCTGCTCCTTCAGCCTTTTATTGAGGAATACGCATATATGTTCCGTACATAAAATCAAACAAGCTATTGTATATTTACCTTCCGTTTTCTTTTCATAAGTCTGTCGTGTTGTGCCGCCGACCCTCCATCCCCAGTATTTCTTCTTCACTGTTGAGCTCACAACAGCCAGATCCTGGGCTTATGATCACCCACGAGTAACACGTAGAAGGCGGAGCTTGTTTGTGGCGACCTCAAAGGGCGATCATCGATCCGGAACGGTGAACCTGCAGATACTCCACCAGTATCTCTCACAATGGAAGCTGTTCGAATGACCTTTAGATGTACTACTAGACCATAGACTATACATACACGAGATACAATTGTCAGATAAGAAAATCCCCACGACACGGTGAATAACTGTCCGTATAAAAAACGTTAATTTTCAACCACTCCCCCAGTTTTAAGGCTTTAAATCAGGTAATGAACCTGTAATAACTGAACATGCATCCATAAATCCAAGAACTCCAAAAAACCTACTGACCGTGAGACAAAAAACATGATATACGAAATGATACTTGGTTTCCTTATTTATGGCACAGATTACGCTGTTTCTCACTTTGAACTGCCAACCACATGGAAGTTAATTGGCCGGCAGCATCCACTGCCAACCAGTTCTAAAACAATCGTCCCAGTTTAACAGAAAACATGTATTTTAATTAACTATCTCTATTTAACATCAGGCAAATAGACGATTGATTCAGATACACTGGATTGTTTGATGTTAAATAGATACGACTATCTCAGATCACCAAACTGCTTACCGTTAAAACGGAACGAATAATTCAGATACGCTAGACTGCTTGCTGTTAAACAGGGATTATTAACTGGGCACACTACACTAATTGCTGTTAAACAGGAACGAGTAATTCAGATACACTAGGCTGTTTGCTGTTAAACAGGGATTATTAACTGGGTACACTACACTAATTGCTGTTAAACAGGAATGAGTAATTCAGATACACTAGACTGTTTGCTGCTAAACAGGGATTATTAACTGGTAAACTACACTACTTTCTGTTAAACAGGAACGAGGAGTAATTCAGATACACTAGACTGTTTGCTGTTAAACAGGGATTATTAACTGGGTACACTACACTACTTTTTGTTAAACAGGAATGAGTAATTCAGATACACTAGACTGTTTGCTGCTAAACAGGGAATATTAACTGGGTACACTACACTAGTTTCTGTTAAACAGGAATGAGAAATTCAGATACACCAGACTGCTTGCTGTTAAACAGGGATTATTAACTGGGTACACTACACTAGTTTCTGTTAAACAGGAACGAGGAATTTAGATACACCTGACTGTTTGCTGCTAAACAGGGATTATTAACTGGGTACACTACACTACTTTCTGTTAAACAGGAATGAGTAATTCAGATACACTAGACTGTTTGCTGTTAAACAGGGATTATTAACTGGGTACACTACACTACTTTCTGTTAAACAGGAATGAGTAATTCAGATACACTAGACTGTTTGCTGTTAAACAGGGATTATTAACTTGGTACACTACACTAGTTTCTGTTAAACAGGAACGAGTAATTCAGATACACTAGACTGTTTGCTGTTAAACAGGGATTATTAACTGGGTACACTACACTAATTTCTGTTAAAACAGGAATGAGTAATTCAGATACACTAGACTGTTTGCTCTTAAACAGGGATTATTAACTGGGTACACTACACTAATTTCTGTTAAAACAGGAATGAGTAATTCAGATACACTAGGCTGTTTGCTGCTAAACAGGGATTATTGACTGGGTACACTACACCAGTTTCTGTTAAACAGGAATGAGTAATTCAGATACACTAGACTGTTTGCTGTTAAACAGGGATTATTAACTGGGTACACTACACTAATTTCTACATTGTGCTCTGGTTTGTAAAAGAGGTCAAATCTCTCTTACTCATTGTTCGCTAATGGTCAAAAACCGATAAGTTGTGTTAGACAAATCTCATAGTATGTTTGTCAAATTAGTATTTATAATTACATTATTCTAAATAACGTACCCTTGTTTAACAATTTATTTTGCGTTTTTATTCATTAGTTTGTTATTATTACTATTATATTTATCTATAGGTATATTAAAGTCTATTTGACTTATGTTTTGCTGTACTCTATAGTGCAACAGTAAAACGGGGTGTCCCACTTCATTACATATGTGAACCTGTTTTGTATGTAGTAATCTCAAAATATTCAATGGATACAAAATCGATGACAGTACACGAAGTTCACATCCAGATTTGTGTGTTTTTTTTAAGTAAATCATACGTACTATCTTCTGTATTTAATCTTATTATCATTAAACGGATATTGATTGTAATTTTTAACATACGTAACATATCTGTACTTTATAATTTTTCATTTATTACTTTTATAATTTTTTTATGTTAAAAACCTCGTTTGGCATATGTATTTAGATCTAACATAAATCTTCTGAGTTGGTCGACTTGCGTGAGATGTTATTAGAATTATGGCCGAAAAGGTCGTTTCGAGAGAAAATAACCAACTGATGCATCAAATGTATTCTAATCACTAAGCGTTATATCAGCATCTTTAATTGACTTTAATAGTTACTGAGTTGAGTTTCAGGTTGTGGTCTGTGTAGGAAAACTGAATTTATCATATGTCAATATTAGTATTGTCTTATTATCAGTGTTTTCTGAAATAGTAAAGCCACAGTAAATATTATTACGTAGCCGTTGTATCGAACCTGAAGACCTCTTAAGCGTCATTATTAGGTATACAATAGAACTTTATTTTTCTCAGTAAGCGAAGAGCCTCAATGTATCAATTGTTTACATTATTAATATTATTATTCTAGAGAGAAGTTATTTATGGGTCAGAAGGTTCCATTTGAACACGTCTTCTCCCCCGATGGGTCAGTGGTAAACTTGTTGCCTCACATTACTAAAATTCTGGGTTCGATACCCTGAACTAGACGCAGTAGATAACCCAATATAGTTTTTGTGTTACAATAAACAGTCCTTTCGAACAATATTATACATTTAATACCTCTAATAATATTATACATTTAATGCCTCTAATAATATTATACATTTAATACCTCTAACAATATTATACTTTTAATACCTCTAATAATGGTGATAAAATAATAAAAATTGCAAGTCATCCACGTCCTGTTAGTTTGCTAAGAAACGAATTCAGATCACAGGTGAATGAAAACAGTACTCAGAACTTATTGTTTCTCCCACAAGGTGTCCTTCTGTTCACTAACAGAATTGATCCTACAACTCTGGTTTAAAATCCGAAATGGACCAATTAAGAGGAACGTAAAAGAGAAATCACGTTCAATTTACGTGAAATTTAACAAAAATGTGAAACTTATTAGTCTGGAATATTTCAAATTATGACGTCTAAACTCTAAATATACTACACCTGTTTTTCCTACCAAAATACTTAATTAAAAATTAATTTTCACAACATATATACAAAAATAAATAGTTTAGACTTTAGTGGAGAATGTCAGATACGTTTTGTAACCATTTTAATAAAATTCCACGTTAAAAATGTGTTGGCATTATTTTTCATCTATTGCTCTGTTGACATGACCCCTAGTGGCTCAACGGCAAGTCAGGAGGCTTATAACGCAAAAACCCGGCTTTGATACCTGTGGTGAGCACAACATATCACAGATATAGCAATACTTCCTGATTTAACATAGTATATTTTTCTATAAATAAGAATGTCCAACAATCTTGCTGTTACGACCTTCAAAACTGATTTTCTGATGACCGACCTAATGATGAGATTTACTGACCAAGATGTTGATATTTAAAGGTAAAATTTAGTTATGCTCTTCTCTGGAGATAACAGTCACTCTGAAAACACATTAAGAAACTAGCATGGTTCATTCTGTGTCACGTTCTCTAAAGATATATTAAGAAACTAGCATGGTTCATTCTGTGTCACGTTCTCTGAAGATATATTAAGAAACTAGCATGGTTCATGCTGTGTCACGTTTTCTAAAGATATATTAAGAAACTAGCATGGTTCATTCTGTGTCACGTTCTCTAAAGATATATTAAGAAACTAGCATAGTTCATTCTGTGTCACGTTCTCTAAAGATATATTAAGAAACTAGCATGGTTCATTCTGTGTCACGTTCTTTGAAGATATATTAAGAAACTAGCATGGTTCATTCTGTGTCACGTTCTCTGAAGATATATTAAGAAACTAGCATGGTTCATTCCGTGTCACGTTCTCTGAAGATATATTAAGAAACTAGCATGGTTCATTCTGTGTCACGTTCTCTGACGATATATTAAGAAACTAGCATGGTTCATTCTGTGTCACGTTCTCTGACGATATATTAAGAACCTAGCATGGTTCATTCTGTGTCACGTTCTCTAAAGATATATTAAGAAACTAGCATGGTTCATTCTGTGTCACGTTCTTTGAAGATATATTAAGAAACTAGCATGGTTCATTCTGTGTCACGTTCTCTGAAGATATATTAAGAAACTAGCATGGTTCATTCCGTGTCACGTTCTCTGAAGATATATTAAGAAACTAGCATGGTTCATTCTGTGTCACGTTCTCTGACGATATATTAAGAAACTAGCATGGTTCATTCTGTGTCACGTTCTCTGACGATATATTAAGAACCTAGCATGGTTCATTCTGTATCACGTTCTCTGTAGATATATTAATAAACTAGCATGGTTCATTCTGTGTCACGTTCTCTGAAGATATGTTAAGAAACTAGCATGGTTCATTCTGTGTCACGTTCTCTGAAGGTATATTAAGAAACTAGCATGGTTCATTCTGTGTCACGTTCTCTGAAGATATATTAAGAAACTAGCATGGTTCATTCTGTGTCACGTTCTCTGAAGATATATTAAGAAACTAGCATGGTTCATTCTGTGTCACGTTCTCTGACGATATATTAAGAAACTAGCATGGTTCATTCTGTATCACGTTCTCTGTAGATATATTAAGAAACTAGCATGGTTCATTCTGTGTCACGTTCTCTGAAGATATGTTAAGAAACTAGCATGGTTCATGCTGTGTCACGTTCTCTAAAGATATATTGAGAAACTAGCATGGTTCATTCTGTGTCACGTTCTCTGACGATATATTAAGAAACTAGCATGGTTCATTCTGTATCACGTTCTCTGAAGATATATTAAGAAACTAGCATGGTTCATTCTGTGTCACGTTCTCTGACGATATATTGAGAAACTAGCATGGTTCATTCTGTGTCACGTTTTCTAAAGATATATTAAGAAACTAGCATGGTTCATTCTGTGTTCTCTTCTCTTAGAATATATTCAAAAATGACCATGGTCCACTTTGTATCCCCTCCTCTAAAACTACGTTAATGAATTACCATACCTCATTCTATACCTCCTTCTTTATAAATAATAGTCACTCTGAAAATATTTTACTGAACTACCATGTCCCTTTCTCTGAGGACAGTGGTCACTTTGAAAAGTTCCACGGTGGGACAGCATTAAATCTATAGATTTATAATCCGTTGATTAGATTCCACACAATGAACACAACAGATAGTTCATTGTGGCTTTGCTCTAAACACAAATAAATAAATACCCTCAAAAGATTTTGATGAATTACCATAGTTTACCATGTTTACCTTTCTTCATGAAAGAAAGTGGGTTTTCTGGAAAATAAATTACCTAATTAATTATTGTGGATAATTTTACTAGGTGTATTTAGTAGTTATCTCCAGAAGACGTTAATGAGTTTCGTAGTTCCTTCAAGATGTTAATAAACTAAAGTAATTTCCTGCTGTACAGATAACACTGAGTTAGGTATGAAAATATATTTATAAATTTCAGTAGTTTCCTGCTCTATGGAAACCATTCAATTAGCCTGAAAAGATGTTAATAAATACATTAGTTTTCTTCTCTGTGGATAACACTGGGCTATTATGAAAACATGTTTATAAATTACAGTAGTTTCTTCTTCTGTGGATAACACTGAGTTAGTCTGAAAATATGTTTAAAAATTACAGTAGTTTCCTCTTCTGTGGATAACACTGAGTTAGTCTGAAAATATGTTTAAAAATTACAGTAGTTTCCTACTCTATGAATAACATTCAGTTAGTCTGAAAAGAGATTATCAAAATAAGTAGTTTCCTGCTCTGTGGATAACACTGGTCTGGTATGAAAAGATGTTTGTAAATTACAGTAGTTTTCTGTTCTGTGAATAACAATGAAATAGTCTGAAAATATGTTTATAAATTACAGTAGTTTCCTACCCTGTGGACAACAATGAGTTAGTCTGAAAAGATTTTTAAAAACTACAGTAGTTTCCTGCTCCAGAGATATCACTGGGTGAGTATGAAAAGATGTTTATGAATTACAATACTTTTCTGTTGTATGGATAACACTGGATTAGTCAGAGAAGATGTTTATAAATTACAGTTGTTTCCCGCTATATGGATAACACTGAGTTAACCTAAAGAGTTTTTTATACATAACAGTAGTTTCCTGCTCTGTGGATAACATTGAGTTAATACGAAAACATGTTTATAAATTACAGTTGTTTCCCGCTATATGGATAACACTGAGTTAACCTAAAGAGTTTTTTATACATAACAGTAGTTTCCTGCTCTGTGGATAACATTGAGTTAATACGAAAAGATGTTTATAAATTACAGTTGTTTCCCGCTATATGGATAACACTGAGTTAACCTAAAGAGTTTTTTATACATAACAGTAGTTTCCTGCTCTGTGGATAACACTGAGTTAACCTAAAGAGTTTTTTTATACATAACAGTAGTTTCCTGCTCTGTGGATAACATTGAGTTAACATATAACATTGAGTTAATACGAAAAGATGTTTAATAATTACAGTAGTTTCCTGCTGAATGAATAACAATGAATTAGTTCAAAATTTATTAATAAATTACAGTAGTTTTCTGCTCTATGGATAACACCGAGTTGGTATGAAAAAATGCTTTAAATTACAGTGTCCGGCAATGGTCAGTTGCACATTCTCTTTGTTAGCCTGAATATCACCTGGGAAGGTCGAAACGCTGTACTCTACTTATCGATAAATTATCAATACAAGCGTTAATACCCATACCAGCCGTTCTGAAAGACATCAACAGTTTTATTTTTAAAATATCACACTTATAATCAACAGTTCCCTTCAAGTTTTATATTCAAACACGACGTTCAGTTCTTTGAGAGAAATATATTTTTTCAGGTTGTTTTAAATTATCTTATCCATATATGTTTCTGTTTGGTTTAATTGTGATCTCCAGATATGATATTAAATTAAGTAAATTTAGCAATTAGCTTTTTTTGTTCAAATATCTTTAATGTTTTCTCAATTCTGTTGTGGGCTTAAATTAACTTCATCAGATCGATCGGAGCGTTTTGCGTAACGAAGACCTGTTTTTATAAATCACATTTATTTGTACGACAAAGTTATTTTCAAATGTTAAGTCGATTATATGTGTCTAATATTTTTTATTTTCAACTAAAATTAAAATTTTTATTTTGAGATTTTATGTTCTATTGTGTGACACATTTTGTGCTTAAAATGATTTGGTTTGTTTTGAATTTCGCTACACGAGGGCTACCTGCACTAGCCTCTCTAATTTTGCAGTAAGACTAGAGGGAAGGCAGCTAGTCATCACCATCCACCGCCGTTTCTTGGGCTACTCTTTTACCAACGAATAGTGAGATTGACCGTCACTTTATAACGCCTCCATGGCTGAATGGACGAGCATATTTGGTGCGACGGGGATTCGAACTCGCGACCCTCAGGTTACGAGTCGAGTTCCTTAACCACCTGGCCATGCTGGCCTCATTGTGCTTAAAACATTACATTCACTTTTAACATAAAATATTCCATTAAAGTGGAGCTTCCAAATGTCGGCACGATTTTAAACGTTCAACTAAACCTTAAAGATTTTAATGTTTAGTAGTTCAGAGATTTTTTCACAGTTAATTTTCACTTTGTAAAACAACACCAACAAATACTCAGATAAATCTGAAACTAAGCAATTGATTTAGCCTTCTGTATGTCTTAAAGTCATTATAACTTGTACAGATATTCCTCTTAGATCGGAGAGATTCCTGATGTTATCCTGATGATATGATGTCTTCATATGTGGTTTAATAACGTAATTACAACGACGAGCCGTTTACCCGTGACGCCAGTGTTCACTTGGGGTGCCAACAGTTGGTAGGGATGACAGTGTATGGTGGCTATTCGCATCCTTGTACAGTTGTTCACTTGGGGTGCCAGCAGTTGGTAGGGATGACAGTGTATGGTGGTTATTCTCATCCTTGTACAGTTGCTCACTTGGGGTGCCAGCAGTTGGTAGGGATGACAGTGTATGGTGGCTATTCGCATCCTTGTACAGTTGTTCACTTGGGGTGCTAGCAGTTGGTAGGGATGACAGTGTATGGTGGTTATTCTCATCCTTGTACAGTTGCTCACTTGGGGTGCCAACAGTTGGTAGGGATGATAGTGTATGGTGGCTATTCGCATCCTTGTACAGTTGCTCACTTGGGGTGCCAGCAGTTGGTAGGGATGACAGTGTATGGTGGTTATTCTCATCCTTGTACAGTTGCTCACTTGGGGTGCCAGCAGTTGGTAGGGATGACAGTGTATGGTGGCTATTCGCATCCTTGTACAGTTGTTCACTGGGGTGCCAGCAGTGCAGTGTATGGTGGTTATTCATCCTTGTACAGTTGCTCACTTGTGCCAGCAGGGTATGACAGTGTATGGTGGCTATTCGCATCCTTGTACAGTTGTTCACTCCAGCAGTTGGTAGGGATGACAGTGTATGGTGGTTATTCTCATCCTTGTACAGTTGCTCACTTGTGCCAGCAGTTGGTAAGGATGACAGTATATGGTGGCTATTCGCATCCTTGTACAGTTGGTCACTTGGGGTGCCAACAGTTGGTAGGGATGATAGTGTATGGTGGCTATTCGCATCCTTGTACAGTAATCTGTGTTGAATTATTTTTTTATCCAAAGACAAAACGTACCAAAACATACAAAAGGCATTTAATTAGCTATTGGTGAGCAATGTGCACAGACAACTTGCTAATTAATGGTAGTCACGCTATTAATCACTTTGTAACTCTGTAATTCGTGAAAAACAATTAGATCCGTGTATGACGTATTGATGACGTCATATTTGCACCCAATGTATTTGTAAACAAATAGCACTGCTTCAAGAACATTTTTGCACGTTTTTCTCAATTTTTGGCTGCAAATGACAATTTTGCGCTTGAATATTCGGTAGATACTCAAGAAACTGATAATACAGAACTGTTTCTGACTCAGTTCATCACTTTATAACTCCGTAAACATCAAATCTCGTGTCATCCCGTCACCTTAGTTTTGTTCAGCAAATTCAATTGTTACTGTGTATTTAACTTCAAAATAGGCCCGTCATGGCCAGATGATTAAGGCACTCGATTGGTAATCTGAAGGTCGCGAGTTCGAATCCCCGTTACACCAAACATGCTTACCCTTTCAGCAATGGGGACCTTATAATGTTACGGCCAATCCCACTATTCGTTGGTACAAGAATAGCCCAAGAGTTGGAGGTAGGTGGTGATGACTAGCTGCCTTCTCTTCAGACTTACACTGCTAAATTAGGGACGGCTAGCGCAGATAGCCCTCGAGTAGCTTTGCGCGAAATTCAAAGTAAACCAATTATTAAAGAAACAAATCCTTCCACTTAAATCTGTGGCATGTTATAGATGTAGTGAAAAATTATTACATCATAGTCTCTTTAGCTCTTGAGTCACAGCTAAAAAAAGAGAAACGCCCCTACTGTTTGTCCTCCTTTTAGTTTCATTATTTCCAGCTTCAGACATAGGGCACGCGATCACGTAAACAAGTGCATTCACCACTATATGGTTACTTTGCAATAAAATTTCAAATGGTAAACGAGCATTTGGTGCGAGGCTAGAAATCAATAATAGTTGAGCCAGTTACCAGCCAAATGGCACATCGTCACAACTTTCCTTCCCATGGAAAGCTTATAATACCAGAGATCGTTCCCGTTGCTAATAAAACAGTTTCTAAATATAGATGACGCTGTTAAAACAAATTTGTGTTGAACAAGTTCGTTTTAGTGCATAACCACTCAGTCGATTATCTGCGCTTTTTTCACAACAGGGAATTGAATCTCGGATTTTTAACGTTGTAAGAACTTAAACTTAAGGCTAATATGTAGGAAAATCTTGGACGAGTTGGTAGCTATGTGAAATGTTTCCAAGTTGGTTTCTTAAGCCTATCTAAATTGTTAATCAATGTTCTCAGATAGACAATAAATAATTAACCCTTGATGTACGTTTGAACATTAATATGCAAGATATAGTTAACTGTGTAAAAATATCACAGCGCTGTTATGAAGATGTTTCGTAAAATCATCTTTTATTTAATATTTTCTTCGAATCGGAAGGTCCAAGGTTCGAGATAAACACGACCTACACTTTCATCTATTCGGGAGGGTGGCTGTAACTGTGACAATTTATCACATTATTCTGTTGATGAAGTATAGTTTCAAGGGTTGCAGGTACTGTTTACTGCTGCCCTCCTGTTGGATTGTAACTCTCAAGTAGTTGTATCTGAACCTCGGTTCAACCGTTTATCCCGTGTTTGAATCTGAAAATATCTTCATCACGTTAAAGAGTATCACATATTGTGTTTTTTTAATATACGAAGGACAATTTTGTTTTTAAATGTTACGCAAAGCTACTCGAGGGCTATCTGAGCTAGCCGTCCTAATTTAGCGGTGTAAGACTAGAGGGAAGGCAGCTAGTCATCACCACCCACCGCCAACTGCTGGGCTACTCTTTTACCAACGAATAGTGGGACTTACCGTCACATTATAATGCCCCCATGGCTGAAGGGGCGAGTATGTTTGGTGTAATGGGGATTCGAACCCACGATCATCAGATTATAAGTCAAATGCTCTAACCACGTGGCCCCGCCGAGCGGAAAACGTTTCTTGTCTCAAGACTTGGTCCTGAGAGTAAATCAACATTACAACGCTGGACTCTATACACGTCCTTCAATAAATAAACACAAGTCAGTCGTTTGTTTGTTTTGAATTAAGCGCAAAGCTACACAATGGGCCATCGCTACGAAACAACTCAGTCGTTTCTAAATTACAACACCGCTGATAGAAAATGTATTAAAATATATTTTAGAATCTTACTGAAGATAATGTTTAATATCAAAATAATAATAATTACAAGCATATATTGGTTTTCTTCTTTTAAAACAACCGTTCGATCCTTATTCTACTCGAAGCCAGAGGAATGTTTAGCTTTTCACAAGTGAAGTCACATCTTTCCTCTTACACCATTAAAGACGGATAAATGCTGAGATATCAACTTTCTTCGTCATCTAGAAGTTATTGTGTGGCAAACAATTGTCTGTCCGCCAGAGGAGATGGACTTAGAGTTCGATAGAAACAAAAAGTCCAAAGTCCCTTATCAAAAATTAACGAGGTATGACTAGCTCGCCAAGTCAGTCTCTCCCTATTTGTATCGGTCCTTATCACTTGTTGTAGAGAAACCCTAGTAATAAGAGATGCCTGTCTACAAATCACCTTGAGGATAGAGAAGAACTGAGCTGTCTTTCATTCCAAGACTCTGATTCGACAGAAAAAAAAAAGTATTGAAATATATATATATATATATATATATTTTTATCATTACGAATGAACTCGTATCAGTATGAACGTTGTGATTGGTTAGATTTTTCCGTTTCCGGGCTCGAACTGCAGTTATAACGATAAATGTTTTGTAATAATAACCTAATAATGGAATGCCAGAACGTATCGGTAGAAACCACTGGTGATTACAATACAGGAATATATAGAAACCACTGGTGGTTACAATACAGGAATATATAGAAACCACTGGTGATTACAATACAGGAATATATAGAAACCACTGGTGGTTACAATACAGGAATATATAGAAACCACTGGTGATTACAATACAGGAATATATAGAAACCACTGGTGGTTACAATACAGTAATATATAGAAACCACTGGTGATTACAATACAGGAATATATAGAAACCACTGGTGGTTACAATACAGAATATATAGAAACCACTGGTGGTTACAATACAGGAATATATAGAAACCACTGGTGATTACAATACAGGAATATATAGAAACCACTGGTGGTTACAATACATGAATATATAGAAACCACTGGTGGTTACAATACAGGAATATATAGAAACCACTGGTGGTTACAATACAGTAATATATAGAAACCACTGGTGGTTACAATACACTGGTGAATATATATAGAAACCACTGGTGGTTACAATACAAGAATATATAGAAACCACTGGTGATTACAATACAGGAATATATAGAAACCACTGGTGGTTACAATACATGAATATATAGAAACCACTGGTGGTTACAATACAGGAATATATAGAAACCACTGGTGGTTACAATACAGGAATATATAGAAACCACTGGTGGTTACAATACAGGAATATATAGAAACCACTGGTGGTTACAATACATGAATATATAGAAACCACAATATATGAAACCACTGGTGGTTACAATACAGGAATATATAGAAACCACTGGTGATTACAATACAGGAATATATAGAAACCACTGGTGGTTACAATACAGTAATATATAGAAACCACTGGTGATTACAATACAGGAATATATAGAAACCACTGGTGGTTACAATACAGTAATATATAGAAGATTCAGAATGTGAAAACATTATGTATTATTAGATTTCGTCAAAATAGAAAAACAACTCACTATAAAAAATTGTTGAAAGCACGAGATCGAAACATCGTGAACTAAAAATGTAAATATTTACTTGGGTCTGAAAGCAACTGTTAAATAAATGTTACGTCTGAAGGCTTATAACGCTAAAAACCGAGTTTTGATACCCTTGATCAGTATAAGAAAAACGGTTTCTTGTGAAGCTTTGTGAACAAACATTTTTGTATTTGTTTAATATTAAGTAAGATATTTTTAATATTGCTTTGTTATTTACAAATCCCGTTTACAAACGAAGCTAGACACCGGATTTCGATACCCGTGGTGGGCAAAGCACAGATAGCTAGCTAATTGTTCAGCAATAAACAAAGAAACAAATAATGTATGAATACAAATACATCAAAGAATTGCATTGTGTTTTCTTCAAAAGTAGAGAACAGTTTCATCATCTCAAAAGTGAAATAATACTTCCACAGTTCCACATATTAAGATATTTCTTCCAAACCAAACGAAAAACATTTTGTTTTAAAAACGTCCTTTTAGACTAAAGACGTGTAACTAACTCTTCGGTTATCGTTAACATCAAGTGGAATCTGTGAATCCACTTCTATGTTTTTCTTTTTACGTCGAAGCCAGTTTAAAATACGAAGGATATAATATAATTTTAAACAAAGTATTTGACCCCCTTCCGTTGGTTTAGTGGTAAATTCGAGAGCTTATAACGCTGATAATCGGGTTTGATACCCGCGGCGGGCGCAGCACAAAACTCACTTTGTTGCTTTGGGCTTAACAACAAACGAACACTTTTTAACTTCATTACTTTTTGTAAAGTTTTTACCGTGACCACAGGACCTCCCGACAAAAATAGCGGTAGACCATAACGTAAGAAGTGAGCTAGTTGATAATTAGTGCATAATAAGTTTAAAACATAATAACTAATTAATAATCAGACATGATGGATCTATTACAACAACAAACGATGTTTAGTAACCACCAGATTACACTGAACCCTTATAATCTATACTGGTATATATTCTTACGTCATGTTAGATTTCCATTGGTCACGTGGGTTAAGACGTTCGACTCGTAATCTGAGGGTCGCGGGTTCGAATCCTGGTCACAACAAATATGCTCGCCTTTTCAGCCGTTGGTGGTGTCATAAAGTGACGGTCAATCCTACTATTTATTTGTAAAAGAGCAGCCCAAGAGTAGGCGATAGGTGGTGATGACTAGCTGCCTTCCCTCTAGTCATACATTTCTAAATTAGGGATGACTAGCGCAGACAGCCCTCGTGTAGTTTTGCGCGAAGATTAAAAACAAAGAAAAAGATTTTCATTAGTGATTAAGTTAAAATATGTAAAAAAAAGGATGTTTTAAAGTGTAGAATAAATACCCCTCCCAGTTCGTTTGTAGAATTAATGTCCCTCCCAGTTCGTTTGTAGAATTAATACCCCTCCTAGTTCGTTTATAGAATTAATACCCCTCCTAGTTCGTTTATAGAATTAATACCCCTCCCAGTTCGTTTTCTATAATTATACCACTCGCAGTTCGTTTGTAGAATTAATACCCCTCCCAGTTCGTTTCTATAATTATACCACTCGCAGTTCGTTTGTAGAATTAATACCCCTCCTAGTTCGTTTGTAGAATTAATACCCCTACTAGTTCGTTTGTAGAATTAATACCCCTCCCAGTTCCTTTATAGAATTAATACCCCTCCCAGTTCGTTTATAGAATTAATACCCCTCCCAGTTCGTTTCTATAATTATACCACTCGCAGTTCGTTTGTAGAATTAATACCCCTCCCAGTTCGTTTGTAGAATTAATACCCCTCCCAGTTCATTTGTAGAATTAATACCCCTCCTAGTTCGTTTGTTTTTATTTGCTAGTTTTACTGAAAAGTAGTTTATAAATCCTCGATTTAATAACAGAAAATAAAACTGACATTTCAATTTCGTAACCAACTTTACCTCTTCGTTCATCAGGCCAGAATGTGGGTAATTTACTCCAGTTTTCCATAATAATGGGTTACAGCAAACATAATGAAAAAGGAATCTTTAAGAATGCCAATGAAAATAAACTTACTTCAATGTCGGTCCCTAATGAACAAAAGAAACTTACTATAATGCCGGTCCCTAATGAACAAAAGAAACTTACTTCAATGCCGGTCCCTAATGAACAAAAGAAACTTACTTCAATGCCGGTCCCTAATGAACAAAAGAAACTTACTTCAATGCCGGTTCTTAATGAACAAAAGAAACTTACTTCAATGCCGGTCCCTAATGAACAAAAGAAACTTACTTCAATGCCGGTTCTTAATGAACAAAAGAAACTTACTTCAATGTCGGTCCCTAATGAACAAAAGAAACTTACTATAATGTCGGTCCCTAATGAACAAAAGAAACTTACTATAATGTCGGTCCCTAATGAACAAAAGAAACTTACTTCAATGCCGGTCCCTAATGAACAAAAGAAACTTACTTCAATGTTGGTCCCTAATGAACAAAAGAAACTTACTTCAATGCCGGTCCCTAATGAACAAAAGAAACTTACTTCAATGCCGGTCCCTAATGAACAAAACTAACAAACAAAACTTATAGTTGTTTTTTTTTTTTAATTTCATTCTTTGATTTAGTCGATTTTGTTGTTGTTGTTATTGAAAGTTCTGGCCAATCGATATCAGTTTTTATTTCTAAATTAGGTTTACGTCTGTCTTGTAGTGTCCAATCTTTTAGAGCACTACGTGTATATTTAACTTCAGTTGCTCACTGGTATTTATTTTCTTTGTTTCGTAAATGTTTTCCTGATTACCTAATATAGAAATGGAAACAAAATTTAATTCGTTACTTTTGAAGAATTATGTTTTATTGACTGATATATATATATTTTTCATTCGTTTGCAATCTGTAGCTGCTAATTAATAAAACGGGAGTATTATTAAATAAACACAGTAATAAATTGACAACACGAAATGTTCGATCATGGTTTTTTTTTTTGGTTTTTTTTTTGCAGATCTTCAGAATTCCGCCAAACGATGATTATTTATCAAGTGGTACATACTGATCTCACAGATGTCGCCTCATATTAGGCACGCATACTCCTCAACAAAATACTCACTCACACACTTATATAAAAAAGATATAGATGTCGCTGTTGTTCGAAGCTAATGTACGTACAATTATTTTTCTCAGTTTATTCACTAACATCTTCTGATCAAAGTTAGTTCTACAAATCAGGACTATAAAAAGTAAATCAATTATTTATTTGCTTCGACACAAATTCAGAACTGCTACCTACTAGTCATGAGTTCGTAAGATTTTTATAGACACGAAACATTCAGCACTAAATTTTCCAATGAGATATTTTTCACTTGTGAAGAGTTGGGAGTCTGCTATCAACAAATCAAAACTTGTGGATGTTCTTACTGAGGCACGGCATGGACAAGTGTGTTAAGGCGTTCGACTCGTAATCTGAGGGTCGCGGGTTCGAATCCCGGTCGCACCAAACATGCTCGTCCTTTCAGCCGTGGGGGCGTTATAAGTTGACGGTCAATCCCGCTATTCGTTGGTAAAAGAGTAGCCCAAGAGTTGGCGGTGAGTGGTGATGACTAGCTGCCTTCCCTCTAGTCTTACACTGCTAAATTAGGGACGGCTAGCACAGATGGTCCTCGAGTAGCTTTGCGCGAATTTCAAAAACAAAAACTGTTCTTATTGTATGTAATATTTAATTTCTCCTTACAGCTTTATTAGTAAACATAAGAGACTTTTTTAAGTATCAGCAAGTTGTAATTTACAGTAGATTTGGTGAAAACCAACTCATGTAGCAGGAGACAAAACAGTTTGTTTTCGATATAAAATGTGTAACTAATTTCTATGTATTCCACAGTTTATCGTTTTCATGTTTATATTAAACAAAATTCCTACGGTGTGAATTTATAGCATTGTTTGTCATATTCCAAACTATAAGTAAACATAAAGTATTCCTGATACACTATTTAATATAAACATCAAAATATGGATTAACTGTAGATTGAAATATCCTTCTACCTAAGTTACTACAAGTTGCTTGTGAACATAATTAAATGATGTTTGGATTGAACTGACCAATGTTGTGACACCGAAGATTTTCTTTATTTTGTGGTGAAGCTAAATCTTGGCATATGACTCCTTAGAAGAGAAGAATTTTGTGGTAAAGAAGTGATTAATTTTATACTGCAGTACGTTTTATTGTGAGCTTTGTATTATCGTGATTAAAAGCTGCCTTGTTTATTTAGTCCCAACGTCAAGATAAACGTATAACATAAGAAACAGCACATTATTAGTAATGTGTTCGATCATGAATTTTGAAAGTTTGGGCTGATGGTTTAAAACCTTTCAACATTCATTATCAAATGTTACGGTTCTTTGGTCCACCGACTTTGCCTATGAGCCATGGGTTGGCGACTAAATAGATAGATATGATATCTGGGAGGGTCATTTCTTTCAGAAAATCATGCCAGAGGGTTTACTGGTAACATCGTAAGACAATATAGATCACATTCTACGCGAATTACTAATTAGAATGTACTCAGTCGAATGTAAAGACCTATATTGGTGAACGTATCTTCACCAGCAATCCGTGTAATAACGTTTGGTCAGCTAAGGAAATAATTTTTAATACTTGGCTAACAATGAACACTAGGGTTATAGGTCAAATATTAATAAAATAATAATAATATTCAAATCATATAAACATCAGTAACATAATTAAAGAAATCAATTTTAAAGAAAAATGACAGGATAATGAATTACTTTTAATACACATAATACCGATACACATAACCTGAACATAATACCGATACACATAACCTGAACATAATACCGATACACATAACCTGAATATAATACCGTTACACATAACCTGAACATAATACCGTTACACATAACCTGTAATACACACATAACCTAAACATAATACCGTTACACATAACCTGAACATAATACCGATACACATAACCTGAATATAATACCGTTACACATAAACTGAACATAATACCGATACACATAACCTGAATATAATACCGTTACACATAACCTGAACATAATACCGTTACACATAATCTGAACATAATACCAATACTCATGACTTGAACATAATACTGATACACATAATCTGAACATAATACCGATACTCATGCCTTGAACATATTACGGTACAAATAACCTGAACATAATACCGATACACATGTCTTGAACATATTACAGTACATATAATCAAATTTAAAATACTACGTATTTTTATTAAGACCTTTAAAAACAAAATACACACATACACACAGCCATGACACAAATGTATTTGTTGAGTGACTTCTCTCCTTCCAGTGATACAGCGGTATGTCTGTGAAAATACAACTCTAGAATCCGGATTTCGATGTCCTTGGTGTAGTTTTGTGTTTAACAACAAACAGACACTTCTATTGTTTGATAATGCAAGTTTTCCTGTGCACGTATATTGTTTTCCATTTTTTTCCTACATACTTGTTTCTAGTCATATACGTAGTTTTAGAAGTAGGTCCACGAAACGTGGATATGTTCTTCATCATCCTTTCCTGGTATCACATGCTCTTTTTCCTGGGTAAGGTAGCTATATAGTAAAACACATTTGGTAAAGAACAACGTTAATGTACATATACGTACATACGAGTATTTTAAAGACAACAAAGAACCTATTGATTCATCTGAACCGTATCACTCACTTTACTACACTTTGAAATCAAAATAAAACACTCGCAGACAGCCCTTATCATTCAACTGTACTACTGGTATCGAAACCTAGTTTTTACAGATGTGGGTCCGCAGACATGTCGCTGTGCCACTGGGTGGCGCTCTGAACAGTAACTCACTTATTAATATATTAGTCAAAAAACATTAAGTATTAGGCCTATTATATATTTATCGTTACATTCTTTATCTTGTCTAGATAAATAATGTACCATTAAAAATATAACAGGTCTTATATTAATGTTTTATGACAAGTATAATGCGTTATAGCCATGATTTGCCATCTTGGAAAACACTTTCACACCATAACAAGTCACTCTTTTTCCTTCATCCATTAAACATTTATTTTCGTTCTCCTGCGCTCCTTTAAGTTTAGGTAAGGGAGAGTCTTCAAAATAATATTAAAATTAAATTATTTTCACACAAATTTTTCTTCAACATCGAACAGTAAATACTTATCACTGAAATGTTTGTAGCTTTTATTTTAATCAGTAACGTCGCGTTCGTTTCCTGGAAGCTGATATATCACTTTGTATCTTTGTTAAATATTTCAAGTAACATGCAATGCTTGTCATAAAAAGTAAATTAGTTCCGGCAGCTAGAAATGAGAGACAGTCGAAGTCTGCGCTATCGATTCCTATTCACCATTAATCCATTGAATGTGTCTTGTACATTGAAATGATTAGTGTAGTGTTGTTACATACATGGGCGATCCATTCTCTTCTCAGAGAACTGCTTCTCATGCTTGGCTGGCTCGCAGACTCTTCACTGTCAGCTCAGACGTTCAGGTAATCTCATTGAACGTGCCAGAAGATATCTTCTTCTTAGCGGAATACCAAACAAGTTTTATCGTAAAATAATAAGTAAGATACGATTTCGTTAGAACTTAAAACGTTTTCAGAAAGTTACAGCGGTGAGACAAGTATTACAAACATGAGCAAAATTTCAACGTCAGTTATTTATAAGTTGATAATGAATTCATTAAAGTATTTGATGGAGACGAAACATATAATGATTTTTCAGTCCAAATTGTCTGCTTGTTTGTTTTTCGTTTTTCGAATAAAGATAATTAATCAATTGACAGCACCTGCCCTGTGATTCAGGTATAGTCGTCCCTGAATTTGAAGTGAACAGTAAAGATAGCCACTCGACAGCACCTGCCCTGTGATTCAGGTATGGTCGTCCTTGATTTTGAAGTGAACTGTAAAGATAACCACTGGACAGCACCTGCCGTCTGAATCGCTCACAATTAACCTAATAGCTTGATCTGTCACTCTTATAACTTTTCCATAACTGAAAGTGAAAATGTGTTTTAAACACCACAGATCGAACCCGGTCCCTCATGTCCCACTCCAGTACACTAAAAACTAGGCTATGCTTGGACCGAATATTATTGCAATCTGTATACAAAATGATTAAATTATATATTTCTTAATGTTTCGAATAAAACTACTTTTAATATCCACATTTTTCACAACATCTAATAAAATTTTCATTCTTTTTTTATTCTAGGGCTTTTTTAAAAATAATTTCAGTGATAATTTCTTATTAACAATAAATAACAGTAAATCTTAGTTAATAGAAAATGCAGGTTGAATTTATAATTAGAGTTTACTAAAAAAATCATATTATTGCCTTTTAAGATTTTAAAACTCTTTAGAGGCCCCCTAGTGACACAGTGGTAAATCTCAAGACTTATAACTCTATAAACCGGGTTTCGATACCCGCTGTTGGTACGACAAATGTAGTCCATAATGTAGCTTTACGTTGAACATGAACTCATTACAGCACTCCCGATGGCTGTTGAAAGCTCATCATATCAGAAATCGGGTTTCGATACCCACAGAAAGCTCAGCTTTGTGCTTACAATCAAACTCTTTAGGGACACATTTATAGGCTCGTTTACTTGCTACATAAGTGAACGTTATCCAATAACTTAATTAGCAGAGATATTCAAACTATTTTCGTTATTTTATCTCATAATTTAATTAGATATTAATTAGCAGAGATATTCATACTATTTTCGTCATTTTATCTCATAACTTAATTTGCAGAAATATTCATACTATTTTCGTCATTTTATCCCATAACTTAAGTAGAAGAGATATTCATACTATTTTCGTCATTTTATCCAATAACTTAATTAGCAGAGATATTCAAACTATTTTCGTCATTTTATCTCATAACTTAAGTAGAAGAGATATTGATACTATTTTCGTCATTTTATCCCATAATTTAATTAGCAGAGATATTCATACTATTTTCGTCATTTTATCTCATAACTTAATTAGCAAAGATATTCATACTATTTTCGTCATTTTATCCCATAACTTAAGTAGAAGAGATATTCATACTATTTTCGTCATTTTATCTCATAACTTAAGTAGAAGAGATATTCAAACTATTTTCGTCATTTTATCTCATAACTTAATTAGCAGAGATATTCATACTATTTTCGTCATTTTATCTCATAACTTAATTTGCAGAAATATTCATATTATTTTCGTCATTTTATCTCATAACTTAATTTGCAGAAATATTCATACTATTTTCGTCATTTTACCTCATACCTTGCACGAGGCCACATCATCGTGTGTAGTCACAGGTAATCCTAAAGGGTAAAGGTTCATCCACTCAACTACAGTCTACTTAATGGTTTCACCGTCTGAAAACATCACACGTGAGACTTTTTATCATGTCTTCTCAACTTTTTTTTACATGTTTATACAGCATCTACTTGTTCGTTCCAAGTGTCTCACGTGGCCACATAAATGCGTTATATGACTAAAGTTACTCGAGTATTTATCACTGTTATTATTAATAGAGTATATTATAAAGATTTCAGGCTAGATTTATATAGGTCTTGATAAAAAATATTCTATTTTCAGTTAAGATATATACATATATATTTTTTTTGCGGGCTGTTCTTACACACCTTTTGTTTCTGTTTGTTTTGAATGTCACGCAACGCTATGCGAGAACTATCTGCGCTAGCCGTCTCTAATTTAGCAGTGTAAGACTAGAGGGAAGGCAGCTAGTCATCATTACCCACCACCAATTCTTGAGCTACTCTTTTACCAAAGAATAATGGGATTGACCGATCATTATAACGCCCTTCACAACTGAAAGGGCAAGCATGTTCGGTATGACGGAGATTCGAACCCACGACCCTCAGATTACGAGTTGAGGGTCTTAACGACCTGATCATACCGGGCCTGAAAGTTAAAGAGAAGGAAGATAGCAAGATTCAACAATACAACATCAATACTACTACCTTATTACAGGCCTCGCGCCGATTAATATCCTTTCTGACCTCACGTGCTTTGATTTAAAAATATAAAAGATGTGTAAGGGAAAGTGTTCACAGAGACTGAGGACGCGTGACAGAATAAGACCCCCAGTAATCTGTGTAACCGAAACTCAACCTTTCTGTTTGAAGAGTACATAATCAAATCGCCAGCTAGTGATTAAGTTAATAAAATGTTAAATGACTTATTGACATATTATGTCAAAAATAATTATAAATGCTCTTATGACTAAAATATTGGCCTAGGTAAAGCTAAATACTGACTTTGGAGTTGTGCAACTTCAGGTTAACAAAATTGAAGATGACCTAAGAAGGTTGAAACGTTATTCTGTTCTTTATTTTAATTAAAGTACTAATACCCATACTAGCCGTCTTGAGAATAAATTTTACTTCAAGTGAGTTTCTCACCATCACGAAGTACTTCTAAATTTTGCAAGAGGAATGTACAGTCTGATTAACCATCTAATTGTTGTTGTTGTTTTGAATTAAGCACAAACCTACACAATGGGCTATCTGTGCTCTGCCCACCACAGGTATTAAAACCCGGTTTTTAGCGTTGTAAGTCCGCAGACATTCCGCTGAGCCACTGGGGGCATTAACCCCCTAAACTCAGCATCTTCGTTGCTGAATCCTAATGAAAAGTGAATACTTTTGGCATTTAAGTTTGTGTTTTTTCAATTATTTTTATATTAAAGATTGAGTCTCTTTGTCGAGATAAATTTATTTTCGCTGGTTCTAACTTGAATAACGAAAACCGTGACCCATCTTTGTAGCCCGCCCAATCCATTCTATTGGCCTCATCCACTCGAAATATGCACGTTAAATATATTAAGTCAAATTAAATTATTATAACAATAGATAACAGCGTCACTGAGTGGTGTAGGTCTAAAACTAATGAGTATGTACATGTTTATTATGCTAACCTAGGTGACGTCGAGGTAGTTTATTGTACTCTAGTCTAACATTCATGTGATGACGCATTCTGTAATTTTCTTATTTCTGAATTCTGGGAACCAAGGATTATTTATTCGATAATAATCGAAAACACTAGAGCTGTTTACGTAATTAGGCTTTTTGTAAAAGATAAAGTTTTACAAAACGGTGAATTTTGTAAAAATAAGAACTGTGTAAGTTATCATCGTTTCTGGTTGGATTTGAAATTGAACAGAAGGTATGCTTACCCAACTTTAAATAACTTAAAATGTTTGAAGTTACGTCGGATATTATTATTAAGATGTTATGTTATTGTCGGTAGTTTTACTTATATTGTAATGTGACTGCCTTGTACTACAGTGAAAATTAAGTACTACTGGTATTGTAGGCAAGTGTGCGAATTGAAGCAGTCGAAAGATCGTGAGTTAACCAGCTAAGCCTAAATTGAAGTGAACAAAAGTAACGTATGGCTGCTACTGATATTATAAGTGTATTCTTTAAAACTGTTAAAATGGCAGAAGTTGCGACACCTAAACTAAACGACTGAGTAGTAGTAAGAGAACACTGGTTAATATTACTGTTAATTAACGATGATGGATTTTTAAGAACCGTGTGTATTTTTAGGTGTATAATTGCAGATTAAACTTTATGCGCTGAAACGTTTGATTGAACACGTTTACAGTTGTTACTGTGGTGTGTTTTTAATAATGAATTGTTTTATTAGAAATGTAGTACCATTATTGTAATATCAGTTGAAGAAATAAATGGACAGATAATTAATTTAAAGTTAACTATACTTCTCTACAATTAATTAAATAAAAGAACATTTCTATGAAGTTTTTCAAGGTCTTCCTTGAAGTTTTTTATGGAATAATTAAGGTGATATCTGTAAAATAAAGTTTAATGATCACTGATCTAAAGGTTTAATTATCCAAAGTAATACTAATAAAATGATATTTTTAGAAAGTTTTTACAATGTTATCAGTATAATGCTACAAAGTTTTGTCATACTTAGAAAAATAATGTATTTTAACATTTAATAAATGTAAGTTATTGAACAAAAAAACCCTCGGGAATAAAGCTTTATTTCCAGTATACTGATAATTTGAGGCAACAAATTAATATATAATATTTGACAGGAATGCCAAGCCATACATAACTTAATGTTACAAATGACTAGTAACAATCAACATCTACATTCAGGGTTGAGACACGGGTGTAATGAAAGTTGTGATTTTTCATCCTTGTAAATTGTGATTATAAATATACTTTAAACATTTACTATTGAAAAAAAAGAGTTGTTGTTTTTTCTAGAGGTTGATTTGAAATGACCACCAAAAATACAATTTATTACAGAATTTAGGATTATCAGTTTCCTCAGTTAGTACTGCATAAAGTAACTGTTAATTTAAAATCATGGTTTAATTAATTATTGCATTAAAATTGATCAGGTGTTTCTAGCTATAACTGTATTTGAATATTCTTGTAATGGAAATATTGTCACTATGATTTCTCATTAATAATTTTGATTAATACAAAAATGTTCAGTTTAATATATATATTTAAGTGGTACCAGTATTATACATAAAGGTGTGCAAAAATTCTGGACATCCCTTATTTAAAATTCATGTTAACAGTTTAGTTTTTCACAATAACAGTTGTGGCAGACGAATGATATGCAACAACTGATGCTTTGAAACAATAGTTTAAAGGTTTGCTAAACTTACCACTAATATACTAATGAGGACATGACATCTTGCACAGAAATGTATCGTACTATGTCATAAAAATGAAAGCTAATAAACAGACATCTTAGTTAATTTATTAAAACTCTTGTTAGCCTATGTCAGAGTGTCAATAACTTATTTCTTTCATGTACACTATCTTTATTTAAGGGGAAGGGGGTGCCCAGACTTTTTTGCCCACTCTGTACTTGTCTGCGATGTGAACAAACACATTTCTTGTGTTACCACTATTTACGTGGAATAAATTGTTGTAGAATTATTAAGCAGAAATAAAACTGACCTGTCTCATTAGAAACAGTTGTATGGATAAGAGAGTACAATGTTATACACTGTATTATTGTTTTGTACTAGTCTGTACTATTGCTGATAAACTTAATGCATTATCAGTTGATTCTTAGGCTTAAATTTTAAAAACCGATATACAGATGGGAAAGTTGGAGTATATTGTAGCTGTTAAAATTAAATACAAGGATTTTCAGTATTTTAGAAAATGTCTCTTGCAATGTGTGTCTGCATTTAATAAAGAAGATGGAACATTTTCTGTTTGTGATGTGAAGTCTGGGTGTGTTCAGAATAATAAAATAATGAACTTCCTAAGCCTGTTCCTTGTCTGTTTTAGTTCTCTGAATTAACAATAATAACTGTTAACCCTAGAAAAACTGATGGTAAAGGTACCTATTAGCTTTAAAGCACATTTTCCTTAGCTGTTTGTGCACCAACTTGCTTTTTGGTTTATGACTTTGTTGGTTATAGTTTCCATAATAACTTGAGTAACAAAATATTTAAACAGAAGTACCCTCAATTTAACAAACTATTTAAACAGAAGTACCCTCAATTTATGATTGAATTATACCAAATGCTGCTTGAATTTTCTTTGCATTTTACATACAAAATGAATTATTTCATCCAATTATTTGTATTAATATCATTGTAATTACTCTTATGAGGCAACATGTAAATCCTACTGTGAAAATCTCTATTTTATGGTTAATATTTGAACTTGTAAATTGACCAGAAGATTTGGAAAGATAACCACATGATATCTTTTGGAACGTTTTCTGAATGAATAAGCCTCTGGAATACAACATCAACTAATTAATATAAATTTGAATCAATTATGCATTGTACATAAACATAGTAATGGCTCTGTGTTCCAGTAGGTTTTCCACTTGGAAGTCTATATTAGTTATAATCATTGTGTGATTTCAGATTCTAAAGTTCAAGTTAGTTTTTGTTTCTAGAAGTGGTTTCTGGTGAAATTACTGTTATTTTAGCCTAAAATTTAAGGAGTTAATAAACAAAAGAAAGAAACTGGAATTTCTAAACGTATTAGTTGAATGATAGTTTATTTAGACTGACAAGTTAGTCAAGAGGTGAACCTTTAAGTCACGAGGTGACAAACTTTACACACGTACATATCATCATAAATAAACTTGTAGTATATTAGGTAGTTTTTGATTTTAGAATTGTAACACTGAATACTTGTAAAATGTAGTTTGGTCATAATGTATATTTCAGAAGAGGTTTTCATTTTGGTTTGTAGTAAATGTGAGAGGTGTGCTTACTTCTAAACATTTTAAAAAACTTCTCCAATGCATTGCATATCCATTTTGAGGGCTTCAACATTTTTACAATATAGTTAGACTTGGGCAGACTGAACATAGGATGAATACAATGCCAGGAACATTTGGTTATGGCCAGGAATATGACAATACGGCAGCCAATAACAGTCCACTGGAAGGAATCGAAAATGCATTTTCTGAAAAAGCTATTCGAATGGGTAAGTTAAATTGTCTTCTCTCTTATAAAAAACCAAAAACTGTGACAACAGTAATTCTTTTTTATCCATTCAGCATATCTATATGAATGTACTTAGTTTTTATTCACTATACAATTTCATATAGTATTTTTCACTCACCCCCACCCACCCTGGTTCAGTAATCATCTTTTTAAATTATTCAAAGATAAATATTTTAACAAGTGACAAAAAGGTGGGCAAATAATTTTGAGAATTTAACAATTTGAGAAAAATATCAGGTTGTGGAAAAAGAGAAGAAACACCTGTAACAGGAAAGGAGAAAAAACAAAAAGTGAAGTATTATAATAGGGAAGAAGGAGAAACACCTGTAACAGGAAAGGAGAAAAAAACAAAAATGGAAGTAGTATAATAGGGAAGGAGAAACACCTGTAACAGGAAAGGAGAAAAAAACAAAAAGGGAAGTAGTATAATAGGGAAGAAGGAGAAACACCTGTAACAGGAAAGGAGAAAAAACAAAAAATGGAAGTTGTATAATAGGGAAGAAGAAACCATACTGGTTGTTAGGTTTTATTGCTATGATACTGTTGTCAGCCAGTCAGAGATGGTCCATACTGGTTGTTAGGTTTTGTTGCTATGATACTTTTGTCATCAGTCAGAGATGGTCCATACTGGTTGTTAGGTTTTGTTGCTATGATACTTTTGTCAACCAGTCAGAGATGGTCCATATTGGTTGTTAGGTTTTGTTGCTATGATACTTTTGTCAACCAGTCAGAGATGGTCCATATTGGTTGTTAGGTTTTGTTGCTATGATACTTTTGTCAACCAGTTGGAGATGGTCCATATTGGTTGTTAGGTTTTGTTGCTATGATACTTTTGTCAACCAGTCAGAGATGGTCCATATTGGTTGTTAGGTTTTGTTGCTGTGATACTGTTGTCACCAGTCAGAGATGGTGAAAAGTTGAGTAATTCAATCATTTAATTGATATATTATACAAGTTAAAATGGCTGGTATTGGTAGAAAAAACTATACCAGCCATTTTTAAATATATATTTTTCTCTACAAGTGGGTTTTCTCATCATCACGGATAATTGATATATTACTTTTGAAAAGCAAAATTGTCCATTACTGTTGTGTAAGTTAATCAATTAATCAAAAGTAGTGTTTCAAAATGATATTATTTTCAGTTATTTAAACAATAAGTTACTTGAAACGAAGATTTAGTCTGCTGGTAATAAATTAACCAACCAATCAGAATTTTTTTGTTACTATTTTTGATTATTTTCACTATTCAAACTTAATTTCTCCATCTTTTTTTATGGAAACTTTAAAAATATTTGCTACTGTCACTAGTTTTGAACTACTGACTCAAGGGAAGGCAAAATTATCAAGTATCAGTAATTGTGCAGCCTGTGTTCAAATACAGGGAAGAAGTCTTGGTGGGGAAAAATGGTTTGTTTTGAGAGTGTATTTATGAAATTATATTTAATGATATGTATATCACAAGAATGTGGTTATTTTTATTCTATTTTTATGTGTTTTTTTTATTTAAAAGTCTAACCCTTTAAGTAATTGCACAAAAAATGGCAAATTGTTGTATCCCAAATCTTTTGTGTGTTGTCCATTTATTTAACAAAGTACTTGAGGTCTGTGTTTTGCAGTTGGTGGGTAACATACATAGAACACTTGTGATACAACAATTTGTTTTTACCTTGTATTTTCACTTCAATTCAGTTATTTCCTATCCATTCCAGCTACTTACATATGTAAAATAAATATTTATTAGGCTTAGTTAGTGCTAATTGTTTTTAATTGTGACAATAGTTACTTGTACAAGTAACTTGTATTCCATACACCCTTCAGTAATGAAATGTTTTATACAGGGTTTATCCGGAAGGTTTATGGAATTCTTATGGTCCAGCTTGCAGTTACTGTCGGCTTTATTTGTCTTTTCATTTTTGAGTAAGTACCTTGTGAACAAAAGTTTGTTTTAATTGAAGGAAAACATAAGTACTGCTATACAAGGTCCAAGATGTAAGACACAATGGTGATGTGTTATTTTTACAGAACCACATGTTTATCTGTTAATTTTAAAGTAAAACTTGTTTACGCTACAATTCATTTGAACTAACAGAAAATCTTTGTATGAGATTTTATTATCTCAAGCTACAATTGTTTGATATCCAAGTTTTGTAGGGTTTTTTTATTACTTTTTATTGAATCTCACAAATGAATTATATGCATTGGTCTTGTCACAAAAAATAAGTTTACATTTACATTCAGTGTATTGTTTTTAATACTGACTATCGTGTGTAGAATTATCATAATGTATTCTTAATGTAATACTAACCTTGTAAACATAAACAAAACTTGTATATATTTCACTTTAGTGTCAATTAATTAGTCTTAAAGCACATGTGGCACGAGTTTCGTATGAAATTCGATTTATAACTTATGTTTTTGCTATGTATTTTCATGTACGGTTATCTCATTGAAGTATTATCTACATTTAATTTTGTATTCGTAGGCCAAAAGTGAATCACTTTGCTCGTTCGCATGTGGAGCTCGTATGGGTAGCACTGTAAGTATTCATCAGCAGTATCCATTTCTTAACTTTGCACTTGTGATGTTTCAGTGTTCAATAATTAGAACCTTCTCACTACAGAGTTAAGTAATACTGTTTACTAGTTTGCCATTTCAAAGCTATGTCATTTGATAAGGGGCTTTACATGATAAGACAGTATTTCTTATTAAATTAATCATGATTTTACATTAGGATTCTTTCTTAATTAATGAATTAGTAATGTTCATCATATTAACATTTAAAAGATGAGATAAAATGATCAAGTTAAAAACATGTTTAACGATCGTATTCAGTAAGTTAACTCACTGGACTGTAGTGTCTGGTCCATCTCTAAAGAAACAACCACCACAAATTTGTTGTGGGTATTCTTGATAACCATTCCTCTAGTCCAGTGGACACAATCTCTTTTAGTCCGAGTCTCCCTTGATGTGAATAAAAAAGTTCAAGCCACCACTAACCTATGAAAATGCCTTAAAATGTGATTTATTAATTTCAGAAAATAATTACTAATGAACTTTAATTATATCTGTGAAGTACTTTTCAATTAAACTTTGTTTGTAATTTATTATTGCCTTTTATCATAAACTTGTTTCTATTATAATTAGGCCGTTAGCAACTTACTGTGTTTGTGTTAAATCTCTAAACTATTATGTAATTAAATACACACTTGGTCTTATATAAAGTTGTCTTATTTTCATTTTAAAAGACAAAGAAATTATGAAATTAAATTTTTAAAATTAATAATAAATGATAACAAAAGTGTAGAAGTAAACATTTTATTTACAAATCAATACACAGTCTTAAATAAAACACTGCTTTACCCTCAAGGACCTTCACTGCCCACAGAGGGTGGAGCAGCTCCTACTATATTAAATGCTGATCTAACTTATATTTTCATCATGGTTTAACCAAACATAGATACTTTTTGTGACATTTCACATGAAATCCAACAAAACAAAAACTTAAGCTACACATAGATATATTATTAACCAACATGTTCTGTGTAAAATTGTCCTCTGAAAAAAAAGTTTTGATGTCGAACCCAAGTATATTTTGTATTCTACATAAAAACTACAAGTATATTTTGTATTCTACATAAAAACTACAAGTATATTTTGTATTCTACATAAAAACTACAAGTATATTTTGTATTCTACATAAAAAACTACAAGTATATTTTGTATTCTACATAAAAACTACAAGTATATTTTGTATTCTACATAAAAACTACAAGTATATTTTGTATTCTACATAAAAACTACAAGTATATTTTGTATTCTACATAAAAACTACAAGTATATTTTGTATTCTACATAAAACTACAAGTATATTTTGTATTCTACATAAAAAACTACAAGTATATTTTGTATTCTACATAAAAAACTACAAGTATATTTTGTATTCTACATAAAAACTACAAGTATATTTTGTATTCTACATAAAAACTACATAAGTATATTTTGTATTCTACATAAAACTACAAGTATATTTTGTATTCTACATAAAAAACTACAAGTATATTTTTTTAGATTCTACATAAAACTACAAGTATATTTTGTATTCTACATAAAAAACTACAAGTATATTTTTGTATTCTACATAAAACTACAAGTATATTTTGTATTCTACATAAAACTACAAGTATATTTTGTATTCTACATAAAAACTACAAGTATATTTTGTATTCTACATAAAACTACAAGTATATTTTGTATTCTACATAAAACTACAAGTATATTTTGTATTCTACATAAAACTACATAAGTATATTTTGTATTCTACATAAAAAACTACAAGTATATTTTGTATTCTACATAAAAACTACAAGTATATTTTGTATTCTACATAAAAACTACAAGTATATTTTGTATTCTACATAAAAACTACAAGTATATTTTGTATTCTACATAAAAACTACAAGTATATTTTGTATTCTACATAAAAACTACAAGTATATTTTGTATTCTACATAAAAACTACAAGTATATTTTGTATTCTACATAAAACTACAAGTATATTTTGTATTCTACATAAAAACTACAAGTATATTTTGTATTCTACATAAAAACTACAAGTATATTTTGTATTCTACATAAAAACTACAAGTATATTTTGTATTCTACATAAAAACTACTTGCTATCAGAACAAATCACTTTTTTAATCTTTTTTTCATGTGATAAAGTATGAATAATACTGTTTTTGTGTTGTGAAAACAAACTTTAACTGTACTAAATATTTAGATGAGTATGTTTTAGATGTAAAGATGTATTGTAAGTTGATAAATTACCACCAGATGGCTAAACAGTATAGATCATAGAAGAATTTCAGCTTTTACTTTGCAGAAAACAACCTAAGACAAAAACTTTACATATTATTGAAAATAGTAGTTGAAAAAACTGTCTACATAGCAAGGAAAAACCATAGACAATTGAGATAATTGTAGAGTACTATAAACAATGTAGCTTCATTGTAAAGTATTTATTGTAGCATTCTGATTTCATGAAAACAACCTTCTTTGTAAAGGTTGTGAAGTTCAAATAAGTGTTACAGAGGGTGTAGCACTTTATAAGAATAATTTAATTACATTCTGGCTGGAGGGTTATGTTGCAGGAAGGATATTCACATAACATGGCTGTTAACTTAAAGAAGGAAGCCACCAGTGTTCTCCACTTGGGACATTAGTGGCTCTGATACAACATCCAGATGCAACCTGGAGTAATGTCCCAATCCACAAGTGAGGCTAACTGTTATGAAAGAGAATTGTCCAACCTGAATGCTTTTATTATGAAGCTGGTACCATCTACAAAATAATATGCAGATTAAAAGTTTATCTGATTTTATCCATATCCTGATACCAATGGGATTTTTCCTGAGAAAAGTGATTGAAAAACTGTAATAACAGCAATTTGACCACAGTTGTGTATCTGTGGTAGTTGGGAGGACCATAATAGTTGATGGAGAAAGTAAAGAGCAACATGGTCCATGGAAAATTGTTTTTATAAAGTGTATTTCACTTGTAGTTTATTCATTTGACCACAGTTGTGTATCTGTGGTAGTTGGAAGGACCACAGTAGTTGATGGAGAAAGTAAAGAGCAACATGGTCCATGGAAAATTGTTTTTATAAAGTGTATTTCACTTGTAGTTTATTCATTTGACCACAGTTGTGTATCTGTGGTAGTTGGAAGGACAACAGTAGTTGATGGAGAAAGTAAAGAGCAACATGGTCCATGGAAAATTGTTTTTATAAAGTGTATTTCACTTGTAGTTTATTCATTTGACCACAGTTGTGTATCTGTGGTAGTTGGAAGGACCACAGTAGTTGAAGGAGAAAGTAAAGAGTAACATGGTCCGTGGAAAATTGTTCTTATAAAGTGTATTTCACTTGTAGTTTATTCAAACAGCATGAAAGCGAATAGAAGTCTTTAAAAGTTGTATTCAATATACCTTTTTCTCTTCAAAAATTAATTTTAATAAGATGTGAACAAGAACAAGCAATATGTGTAACTCATAGAAATTACTGTTTGGATAAACTGTGTGCGAGAGAAACCTGTAATTTCACCAAAGCCCAGTGTAGTGATCTGTGTCCATTTCTATATCTGTTCCTTATACAGGGTGCTTGTATTTATTATGATGATTGTCTTGGTGTGTTGTGACAAAGTCAGAAGAACATTCCCAGTGAACCTCATCTGTCTCATGGTGTTTGTAAGTATTCTTTATTGTGTATTGGGTGGTCTCTGTTGTTGGTATGTGTTAGCAGTTTGTTGTATTTATTTCTGGTATTAGTAATTTGTGGCCATATCAAAATTATGCTTCTGGTTTTACTGAAAATAACCTTAAAATACAAATACTTTATTTATTGCAAGTAATAGTTGTATTGCACTTAAAAATAACGTGTTGTTTTCATTACTGTAGTACTTTAACTTACTCTGACTGTAAGAGATATGAAAAAAAAAACAGCAAGTGTAACGTGGGTCTTGTAGTTTGTGGATGTAACTTTTTGTGATTTAAAGTAAAAACATAATGTGTGGTAATAAACTTGAACTGTTTATAGATATATATGAATATAATTACTATTTTTATAGCATTGATAATTGAGATGAAGACATTAGATGTTGGGGTTGTTTAGTAATCACATAAACACAACACTATTTCTTTTATTTGGGAGAGAGATGCTGTGGTTAAATGTGTGAAACTTAAGTCTTAAGATCTATTACGTGTTTGACAGAAGTGAGACATAAGATTTTTTTTTCCAGACTCTCTTGGAATCCTTTCTACTTGGTACCACAGCTAGGTGAGTATTTTAAAATTCAGGTTTTGTTGTAAGATGGTTAAGATATCTTGGGATGTTGTACTATATGCCTTTTCTGAGGTTCTATGTAACATTTATAAACTGGTTGTAGCAGATAATTTGTTACTTTTTGAATACACTTTTATTAAATTACAAGAAACATAATTGATATTGAAGAGATATACAAAACTAGGGCCCTCCAGTAGCCTGCAGACTTGCACAGCTAGAAACTGGGCTTCAAAACCTGTGGTGGGCAGAGCACAGATAGCCCGTCGTGTAGCTTGTGCTTAATTCCAAAGAAACAAATACAAAACTAGGTGACTAAATGCTATTGTGTGCTTACACTGGTTAGTTGCTTGTTCAGTTTGATACTTTGTTCAAGTAGGTTATTGAATACTGTTATTACATCGTTCATACACCTTTAGATTATTAGTATTAACAAGTTTTGTGCTAATAAAAAGAAAAATTATTGAAGCCAAGAAAGAGGCTTTTTCTTAGTATACATATCTTTCACTTTTCTGAAAAATTAATTGTAACAAAAAAAAATAGTTTAGTGACAAATTCCATAGAAAACTAAGTTTGATAGTTTTAACAAAGATAAGTTGTCTGATTGTATGGTATTGTGTTCAGAGTTGGTGCATTAGTGGAGTTTACTGATCGGTCATTGGGCTCATTAGTGTATTCTTGTCGCATGAGAATAATTGAAAATGTTAATTAGAAATACTAATTAACTAATAAGAATAAATCATAATATAAAAATTTAAAATATATGAATGGTTGGAATATCCAGAACCACAAATTGTGATTAGTTAGTTGTTTTTGTGACATTAATTGACTTAATCATAATTTTGGTTATTATTTAATGTGATTTCAACTGGTGTAATTGAAGCTCAGAGATAATTAGTTTAATTGGGAATCCCCAGTTGTTCAGAGTACATGTGAAAAAGTTATAATAACAATATCCCACATTCTGTTGGAATAAGCAGTCATAATCAGTAAACCTGTACTGTCTTCTAAAGATAATTTGTAATTTTTATATATTGATAAACTAATGAAACAGAATATAATAACTCCTATGATTCTGTGAGTAAATGTATTGAACAACAAATTCTAATTTTTCCTAGTTACTATCGTCATGATGAAGTGATGATGGCAGCTGGAATATGTACTGTAAGTTTTCATATGAATTTTATCAATATGTTTAATTTATTTCAAACCTCCAATTTCTTTTTATTTCTTTTGCTGTTCTTCCACATTTTTACTTTCACACAATTTTAATCTGTTGTTACAAGAGTAACAGTCACATCCCATCCAGTTAGAATAGCTGTCAAGTTGATGATGGATAGTGTTAACTAGCTACTATCTTTCTGTTTTATTATTTCAAAAACAGGAATGTTAGATGTTGAACCTTTATAAAAATTTCAATAATAACAACATGCTCTCTTGTCCACATTATTACATTTACTTGAACCTTTATACAAATTTCAATAATAACAACATGCTCTCTTGTCCACATTATTACATTTACTTGAACCTATATACAAATTTCAATAATAACATGCTCTCTTGTCCACATTATTACATTTACTGAACCTTTATACAAATTTCAATAATAACGACATGCTCTCTTGTCCACACTATTAAATTTACTTGAACCTTTATACAAATTTCAATAATAACATGCTCTCTTGTCCACATTATTACATTTACTTGAACCTTTATACAAATTTCAATAATAACAACATGCTCTCTTGTCCACATTATTAAATTTACTTGAACCTTTATACAAATTTCAATAATAACAACATGCTCTCTTGTCCACATTATTACATTTACTGAACCTTTATACAAATTTCAATAATAACAACATGCTCTCTTGTCCACATTATTACATTTACTTGAACCTTTATACAAATTTCAATAATAACAACATGCTCTCTTGTCCACATTATTACATTTACTGAACCTTTTTCATACAACATTTCAATAATAACAACATGCTCTCTTGTCCACATTATTAAATTTACTTGAACCTTTATACAAATTTCAATAATAACAACATGCTCTCTTGTCCACATTATTACATTTACTGAACCTTTATACAAATTTCAATAATAACAACATGCTCTCTTGTCCACACTATTAAATTTACTTGTTATTATTGAAATTTGTATAAAGGTTCAACATGCTCCCTTGTCCACATTATTAAATTTACTTGAACCTTTATACAAATTTCAATAATAACAACATGCTCTCTTGTCCACATTATTACATTTACTTGAACCTTTATACAAATTTCAATAATAACAACATGCTCTCTTGTCCACATTATTACATTTACTGAACCTTTATACAAATTTCAATAATAACAACATGCTCTCTTGTCCACACTATTAAATTTACTTGTTATTATTGAAATTTGTATAAAGGTTCAACATGCTCCCTTGTCCACATTATTAAATTTACTTGAACCTTTATACAAATTTCAATAATAACAACATGCTCTCTTGTCCACATTATTACATTTACTTGAACCTTTATACAAATTTCAATAATAACAACATGCTCTCTTGTCCACATTATTAAATTTACTTGAACCTTTATAGAAATTTCAATAATAACAACATGCTCTCTTGTCCACACTATTACATTTACTTGAACCTTTACACAAATTTCAATAATAACAACATGCTCTCTTGTCCACATTATTACATTTACTGAACCTTTATAAAAATTTCAATAATAACAACATGCTCTTTTCTCCACATTATTAAATTTACTTGAACCTTTATACAAATTTCAATAATAACAACATGCTCTCTTGTCCACACTATTAAATTTACTGAAGTATTTTTGGGCAGTTTTAAGTAAAGAACAAATTTGTGGATTTAAAAGTAGGGAGAAGTTTTGTAGTAGTAATAATGCCTCAGTAATGTATTTTTAATAATTAATTTCTTGTACCAGAAACTATTTATCACTGTTAAGTGTTTTGTATTTTTTTTAAATTCACAGTGTAAGTCCTTAAAATCTACTTTGTACCTCAATTAAAAATAATTTTCTGTTCTATGTGTGTGTGTGTCCCCCTGTCATTTTCTGTTGTATGTGTGTGTCCCCTGTCTTTTTCTTGGGTTGTTCTTAGAAATCGGAATATCTGCTAACAGTTACGATGAACTGTGATAAATTCAGGAAACTTTAGTTACCTTCTGTTTGTTAAATATCTATTTTTTAGAATAAAAGTTTATATGAAAAAGATTGCTAACCTCAGTTAGGAACAGTTTTATTATTTTTAAACCTTCCAGGTCATTTCAAAAATTCTAACCATTGTTTGAGCAATGATGTGTGTTGTCATGAAATGGTTGGTTCAAATATTATTTAAAGGTATCAAATACCTTTCATGGACATTCATTATAAACACATATTTGATTTATTCAAAGCATTTTGAAAATGGTTTGCCCAGTCCACATGCTTAGTCAGTGTTATTCATTACTGATGTAACTTGTTTTAATAATATTAAATGCTTATATAACAAAACTTTAAATGTTTTGGAGTCAGCACCTGTGTTCAGAAGTCACTTCCATTTCTATCATAAATTTTTTCTACATTTAGAATTTTAATCTGCAGACAAACTAACAAGTAGGGAGAAAATATTCTTTATAATATAATTTTTTATCTACGTAAGTTACCTTTCAACCTTATATCTTTGATTTGTATGGCCTCATACAAGTTTATTTTTTATGACTAGTTTTGAGTCATTTCCATATTATCATCAATTTTGAGTAACTTGTATTGATTCAGAGGATTACCAATAGTTTCATTGTATATTTCTATTATTGTGTATAACAACTAAATATTGTTATTTATCTGGAATTAGTAATGGAAGTAAACTTTTAGTTGATATGAAATTTTGAAACGTTTCAGTGGAGTTTGTGAATGAAATTTCTAACATACAATAAGACAACACAAGATGACCCTAATAGTTTTAGTTTTAACATGCTGTGTAACTTGTAACAAATTAAAACATTTTTCTCTACAGTTTGTATGTTTAGGCCTGACCCTCTTTGCTTTCCAGACTAAGGTAAGTTAGTCTATTGTTATTAAAATATTATGTTGGTTTTCTGATAAGTTTTACGTGTTAATATGCATCATTTGTTAGAACAAAACTGAATTTTATTAATTTCATCCAAATCACTGTAAAAAAGTAATACGAAGATAAAATAGTAACATGTTATTATTAAAGTTATGTAATACAGAGACATAAACATTTGTTAACTTGCTCTGTTGTCTCTGGTGAAAGGTATCTCAACATTTGGTAATTATTTATATTATATATTCATGCAAAATTAATGTGTATATATGGAAAACCAGTATAAGCAGTATTTCAGAAAGTAGCACATAATACAAAGTGTCAGGTATGGTATTTATATGTCTTTATAAAATCACTTTTAATATCCTTTAATACAAAGTGTCAGGTATTGTATATATGTCTTTATAAAATCACTTTTAATATCTGTTAAGGAATTGTTTCAATTTTTACCAAATTGTCTTTACTCTTAAATATTTTAATGTATAAATGAGTACTGTAAATACGAATGTGAAACCCACAATTACTTTGTGAGAATGAACGGGTTTTTTTAGGTAACAAACAAACAATGATACAGAAACGATATTTGTGAAGTTGGAACATCTATATTTATGTACTAAATAATTCGAACTTTTTAAATTTTATTTTAGGAATGTTCTTTAGAAAGAAAATGTATTTAATGGCCAGTGGTGATAAACTAGTAAGATATAATGCAATATGTTGATAACTGGACTTTGTTTTAAATAATCTGTTATCATTTCTCATATTATTTGTTCATTCATGATTGTAACACCCTAAAGCACTGGAACTGTTGAAGTCCTCAATTGTGAAGGTAAACTGTATAAGCAATGCAACTTGAAAATTAGATTATCAAATGAAGTTTCTTAGACTTGCATTCTAATTATTGTTCACCAGATTAACCAGGAATTTCTTTGTTAATGTACCTATATCATTATAAAATGACAGTAGATTATTATTTTCCAAGGCTCCAGTGCTCAGAAAATTCAGGAGATAATTTAATTATTAATGTATCCTTCATCATATTCATGTAATTTATTGTATTATATTCAGTCAAACCAGATGTTTTTACTGATCTTGTACAAAGTATTTACAGATAGTTACATTTAAAATATAACAATAACATGATGATAAACTATTATTATGAAAGTGATCTTTAGACCAGAGTAGGAGAGGGATTGTGATAAATCCAGTTTCTTGGGATTTTTTAGTGGGACTTCACAATGTTAGGAGGAATGTTGTTTGTGGCTCTACTTGTTTTGATGTGTTTCGGCTTTATTTGCATATTCATTCCAGGAAGGGTAAGAAGTTTATCTGATATTACTTGTGTAGTTACAATTTACTGAAAATAAGAATATGTAGTAACTGTAGTTGTTTGTTGTGTTTTGTAAGGTAATGATAGAAAACAATAGTTTGTTTTTTAATTTTGCACAAAACTACACACGAGCTATCTGTGCTACTTGTCCCTAATTGAGCAGTGTAAGACTAAAGGAAAGGCAATACCTCATCACCACCTACTGCCAACTCTTGGGCTGCTCTTTTACTGGTGAATAGTGGGATTGACCATTACATTATATAAAAGGGTGAGCAAACTGGGAAAACTGGTGTTTGGGAAAACAGTCATCAACTGTATATATTTCAATAGGAAATAACTTAATATTTATAAAAACAAGTATGGTACTCTATTAAAAAAAAATTAATGTTGATAATGTGGTAAAGTCACAAGTTTAGAATGTTGATAATGTGGTAAAGTCACAAGTTTAGAATGTTGATAATGTGGTAAAGTCACAAGTTTAGAATGTTGATAATGTGGTAAAGTCACAAGTTTAGAATGTTGATAATGTGGTAAAGTCACAAGTTTAGAATGTTGATAATGTGGTAAAGTCACAAGTTTAGAATGTTGATAATGTGGTAAAGTCACAAGTTTAGAATGTTGATAATGTGGTAAAGTCACAAGTTTAGAATGTTGATAATGTGGTAAAGTCACAAGTTTAGAATGTTGATAATGTGGTAAAGTCACAAGTTATTTCAATGTTGATCAAGCTCTACCAGTACCAGAAAGTCTGGCAAGTTTTAATACACTGCTAGTTAATAATGACCAATAATGTCAAATTTGACAGGTTTTAAACAAGTTTTAATACACTGCTAGTTAATAATGACCAATAATGTCAAATTTGACAGGTTTTAAACAAGTTTTAATACACTGGTGCTGCTAGTTAATAATGACCAATAATGTCAAATTTGACAGGTTTTAAACAAGTTTTAATACACTGTGCTGCTAGTTAATAATGACCAATAATGTCAAATTTGAATGTTTTAAACAAGTTTTAATACACTGCTAGTTAATAATGACCAATAATGTCAAATTTGACAGGTTTTAAACAAGTTTTAATACACTGCTAGTTAATAATGACCAATAATGTCAAATTTGACAGGTTTTAAACAAGTTTTAATACACTGCTAGTTAATAATGACCAATAATGTCAAATTTGACAGGTTTTAAACAAGTTTTAATACACTGGTGCTGCTATTAATAATGACCAATAATGTCAAATTTGACACAAGTTTAAAAAAGTTTTAATAATGCTAGTTAATAATGACCAATAATGTCAAATTTGACAGGTTTTAAACAAGTTTTAATACACTGGTGCTGCTAGTTAATAATGACCAATAATGTCAAATTTGACAGGTTTTAAACAAGTTTTAATACATTGTGCTGCTAGTTAATAATGACCAATAATGTCAAAGTTGACAGGTTTTAAACAAGTTTTAATACACTGGTGCTGCTAGTTAATAATGTTTAATAATGTCACATTTGACAGGTTTTAAACAAGTTTTAATACACTGTTGCTAGTTAATAATGACCAATAATGTCAAATTTGACAGGTTTTAAACAAGTTTTAATACACTGGTGCCGCTAGTTAATAATGACCAATAATGTCAAATTTGACAGGTTTTAAACAAGTTTTAATACACTGGCACTGCTAGTTAATAATGACCAATAATGTCAAATTTGACAGGTTTTAAACAAGTTTTAATACACTGGTGCTGCTAGTTAATAATGACCAATAATGTCAAATTTGACAGGTTTTAAACAAGTTTTAATACACTGGTACTGCTAGTTAATAATGACCAATAATGTCAAATTTGACAGGTTTTAAACAAGTTTTAATACACTGGTACTGCTAGTTAATAATGACCAATAATGTCAAATTTGACAGGTTTTAAACAAGTTTTAATACACTGGTACTGCTAGTTAATAATGACCAATAATGTCAAATTTGACAGGTTTTAAACAAGTTTTAATACACTGGTACTGCTAGTTAATAATGACCAATAATGTCAAATTTGACAGGTTTTAAACAAGTTTTAATACACTGGTACTGCTAGTTAATAATGACCAATAATGTCAAATTTGACAGGTTTTAAACAAGTTTTAATACACTGGTGCTGCTAGTTAATAATGACCAATAATGTCAAATTTGACAGGTTTTAAACAAGTTTTAATACACTGGTGCTGCTAGTTAATAATGACCAATAATGTCAAATTTGACAGGTTTTAAATATTGTTGTAACAAGTTCTTATTCTTTTCCATAAACTGTATAACTTAATTTGATACATTTTACAGTGGAAAATGGATAGCAGTCTTGTAAATAAAACTTCAACAGAAGAACACCCTTTTACAGTAGCTTGTTACAGCCACATAAACTGTAACATGTTTTGATGTCATTCTAATTAACATAAAACTTGAGTTTGTTCATCATTTTAGTGAATTATTTCATTACAAAGGCACCAGTAATTGTAACCCATTATTACCTTTCTGTACATCAGTTTTACATTCTGCTAGTTTAAGTTATCATTTCAGTTAATACAGTGTGTGTAGCAGTTCTTTATAATGTAGAACATATGTGACTTATGTACTTACATTAGTTTAATTATGGAGTGCTCTATTCCCCATTGTTGTTAATTCTGTCTTATTATTTTGATCTTTATTATACATAATTAATGTTTATACATTTCGGCTAGTTTGAAAGGATTATTTATCATGTTTGGTGTCCCAACTATGTATTCTGTGACCAGGTGTGCAAAGGATAAAGTTTGGTTAGACCCAACTAATGGTGTGTTAAATAAATAATTTTCTTCTTGCTACATTTAGTTTGGTTATATTAGTTAAAACACTTTTATGTTTACTATATTATGAAGTTCCATTATTCATTTATTTTATTGTTATTTGTCTTTATAAACATTTTTACTATACCACCTTTACCCTACAGCTAATTTAAAGTTACGCTATCAGAGCTATTACACTTTTCAAGGTAAAAAGTAATCTATGATAATACATGAAGCAAATCGGTTTTGTGTGCTTCATAAGTTCTACTTTATTTTTTCTTTAACGATTCTTTCATTAAAATTATCGTACAAACATAAAAGTATTTATTTTCAATATTTTTCTGGGTTTTAATCTACGTCACAAAACAGGCATTATGATGTAACAATCAGTCACATTATTTGTTGGTAAAAGACTATTCTAAGAATTAGAGGTGGGTGGTAATAACTGGCTGCCTTCCCTCTTGTCTTACACTGCTAAATTAAGGACAGATAGCTCTTGTGTAGCTTTGGGCAAAATTTAAAAGCAACAAACAAATCAATATTTTTCACTTTTTGTGGTATTTGTATTTATTATGAGGATTATTTTGGGTTGTTTACTAGGACTAAGCTAAACCTTGTGAGATGTTATTGAGATTACAGCAGAATTACAAGTCAGTGCATTCAAATCATTATGTAAGAATGGTATAAATTTTCCATATTAATTACTGAATTGATTTTCAGTTCTGATCTTCATAGGTAACTTGCTTTGATCAGAAGTTAGTAATAATCATTGTAATCAGTAACTGTCTTTATTAAAGATTTGTTGTGTTCTCTCTCTCTGTGTATATAAAAATAACTAAATTTCTGTAGTTTTTAATGATTTACCTTTTCTGTATCTCAGGTAGTCAATGTTGTTTATGCCTCTCTGGGAGCCCTAGTATTCTCAGTGGTGAGTTCATATTTTTAACCTACTAATTGCCAATATCTTGTTCTCTCAGTGGTGAGTGAATATCTTGTTCTCTCATTGGTGAGTTCATTTTTTAACCTTCTAATTGCCAACCTCATTGGTGAGTTCTAATTCTAATTGCCAATATCTTGTTCTCTCATTGGTGAGTTCATATTTTTAACCTTCTAATTGCCAATATCTTGTTCTCTCATTGGTGAGTTCATATTTTTAACCTTCTAATTGCCAATATCTTGTTCTCTCATTGGTGAGTTCATATTTTTAACCTTCTAATTGCCAATATCTTGTTCTCTCATTGGTGAGTTCATATTTTTAACCTTCTAATTACCAATATCTTGTTCTCTCAGTGGTGAGTTCATATTTTTAACCTAATTGCTATTATCTTGTTCTCTCATTGGTGAGTTCATATTTTTAACCTTCTAATTGCCAATATCTTGTTCTCTCATTGGTGAGTTCATATTTTTAACTTTCTAATTGCCAATATCTTGTTCTCTCATTGGTGAGTTCATATTTTTAACTTTCTAATTGCCAATATCTTGTTCTCTCATTGGTGAGTTCATATTTTTAACTTTCTAATTACCAATATCTTGTTCTCTCAGTGGTGAGTTCATATTTTTAACCTTCTAATTGCCAATATCTTGTTCTCTCATTGGTGAGTTCATATTTTTAACCTTCTAATTGCCAATATCTTGTTCTCTCATTGGTGAGTTCATATTTTTAACCTTCTAATTGCCAATATCTTGTTCTCTTATTGGCGAGTTCAACTTTTTAACATCAAACTAAAAACTGTTTTGTGTTATTGTAGCATTAACTAACTTGTAGAAAAATGTTAAACAAACATTATAGAAGATAAATAAAGAATTCTGTCCAGTTGTTACTAATGGTGAGCTTCAGTTACTAATTTTTATAATAAAGGTTGGTGTTAAAACAGCAAAATTTGTTACAGTAACAAAATTACTTCCTTTAAAACTTGTTTATTTCCTACTGAGCATAAAAAAGTCTTATTATGAATTTGTAAAGAAATAAATATCTTACAATGGTAATTGATCAAAAGAATAAATCCTATTTATTGATTATGACTTTCTGTTTATTGGGGGGAGATGTTAGAATGAAAGTTGAAATAAATTACCAAAAGTACTTGGACAGCACACCCTGAGTTGTGTCAGTGAGATTCATTTTAATAGTGGATGTACTGTCTGTACACTTTATTACTTATGTTTGATAATGAATGTAGTACTTTTGTAAAGCAGAGTGTGGACATTTTGCAAGCTTTCCTGCCTGTCTAAGACTAGTTGGAAGTTCTGGCCCAGCCAAGTTATTTTTCTTTAATCTCTGTCGAACTGGACATGCTCGTTGAATAGTGCAGTAGACCATGATTCTGAAAGAAATATGGTACTCGGTGGAATGCACTTCTCCCTCTGGTGACTCAGCAGTAAGTCTGTGGACTTGTAACACCAAACTTTAAGTTTTTATACATGAAGCATGCGAAACGAAGACATCCTGTTGTGTATCTTCAGGCTCAACAGAAAGTAACTGACCAGAGAATATGGACAGGGCATCATTCTTGAGTGTTGTAATAAGGTGTATTTCAAACTAAGTGTATTTCATATTAATGCTATTACTATTTTAACTATTAATGCCGCACCGTAATACTATTTTAACTATTAATGCTATACTATTTCAACTATTAACTATACTATTTCAACTATTAATGCCGCACCGTAATACTATTTCAACTATTAATGCACTATTTTAACTATTAATGCCGCACCGTAGCACTATTTTTTAACTAATGCCGCGCCGTAATGCTATTTTAACTATTAATGCCGCACCGTAGCACTATTTTAACTATTAATGCCGCACCATAATATTTTAACTACTAATACTACTGTCATATCTTTCAAAGCAGACTTCTGTATTCCACATTATTTTTGCATTGTTCCTCACTCCAATTTTCATAATGTAATAGTTGGTATATTTATAGCTATGAAGTATGGCTTACAAGCTACAAACTGTCTGTGAAATCTAGAAATATGCTGTTCTGTGTACACACCAGTTGTTCTGGCTTCTGGTCTTATCTGGTATGTTAACTTAGTATGTTCAGGGGTCATCCATTCCTTCAGCACAGTATCCATCTGTAATTGAATGAAATCTGCTAAACATACATACCAACTGTACTTTTAATAATAAAATCTTCTCTCTTGGTGTCTCAGTCTGTAACATGTGGTGATCTTTATAAACTCAATAGAGCTTACTTGCAAACTGGCTGAGGGTGTGCTGTCTCAAACATTTTGATAGTAAAACGTACATTTTCGTTTGTTGTAAACATGTATACGTTAAGAAGTCCAGTACAATAACTTTTACTTTCCATTTATTAAAACAAGCTAGGTGTTTATTTTTGAAATTAACATATTGATTTTGTATAAGTTGTTTTTGTGATTGTATTATCTAACGGTTACGATTTTCACTATATTTGTGGGGTCTAGTATCTCGTTTTCGATACCCAAATGATGCTCGGAGGAAAACATCGCTACAGCCTATCTCCAGAAGAATACATTATGGCTGCTCTCAACATTTACGTGGATATTGTACTTCTATTTTCCTTCATCCTCGACATTGTGGGGTTTGCAAACCATGGATAAGCAAGTGTTGGAAATAATTTGTTTCCCACACGTAGGTCTGGTTTACTAAGTAATTCTGTTCATCTTCGACACCAACTGTTCCTACTGACCCTAATTTTTTATCAACAGCTGTAATCTCACTTAATCAATGTTTCTTCACACATTAACAGCTCTTGAAAGCAGATTTTTAACTTTTTTTTTTCCATTTATTTTCACTCATAGTACCTGGTGTACAATGTACAGCTGGTTTTTAAGAGGAAAACACCAGTGTGCTCTGTCTCTTTAGGAATACAGTTCTAGTTTTTTACCTTGAACTATGGGAGCAGCTAAACACCAATAGTCACTACAGTACACAGTTACAGTAACCCTATTTCTATGAATCTGAATGAAACATTGTATTTATTTGATGTACTAGAATATTTTTACTAAACTAATGTAAGCTGTGATTTTATTAAATATTTTCTAAACTTAGTAAGAACTTCATAGTAAATGTTGTGATGATAAGTGTGTGAGTGATATTGGTCTGATGTGTTCAGCTTTCTTTTCTTGTATATGTGTATATTTGTTACTGCAAGAAGACTGGAAGAGTAGGAAAACAAAAAGTGGAGTTCATGTACTTCTCTCTCTCATACATATATAAAAATATTACACAGGTTGAACTTTGTGCCATCAGTATCAAGAAGTTAATATGTTTCGTCTCTGGCATGTGCATGTTTGAGGATTTTTCTTATTAATGATGTCCAGACTGTCTTATTTTAAGTTTTACTTTTGAAAGAACTTGGCACGTGTTTATGTTTCCTAAACTGCTACCCAAGATAAGGTACTTCATCTTGCAAGTGTTTTAACATTTAGTACATTTATCATGTCTGCTTTAAATTAACATGTAGAAAACATTTTGTGATAGCAGTTAAAATTACCATATTACCAAATTACCATATTTAAGCACGTGCTTAAATTTATTAGGTATTTCACTAAAATTTACCATTGAAAATCTTTCTAAAAGTTTTCAAACAAAACAATGATATATATCCAATGTAGTAGATGTGGAAATCTAAAGAGGGTGAAGGAAAGGTTCAAGGAAGCAAATCTGATACTAGTGATGACATACACTGAGCTATTTACTAATCTTCACATAGTAGATGTGGAAATCTAAAGAGGGTGTAGGAAAGGTTCAAGGAAGCAAATCTGATACTAGTGATGACATACACTAAGCTATTTACTTATTTTCACATAGTAGATGTGGAAATCTAAAGAGGGTGAAGAAATAATGGTTCAATGAAGCAAATCTGATACTAGTGATGACATACACTAAGCTATTTACTAATCTTCACATAAGTTTATTTCTGCTTATGAACTTTTCAATACATGTTCTAAAAGTTACAAAAAGAATTTCAATGAGAGATTTCTATAAATGTCTAATGTATCAATGGTTGTTTACTGTATTTATTTAATATATCCTGTGCAACTGTTTTAAAATTTTCATCTCTGTGACATTTCAAAACTGAATGCACATTATATTCAAGTAAAAACAAGTGTAGCTATTTTGGGTAACTCGTGAATCCTCTATTTTGACACTAAGTTTTACAGCAGTAATTGAATGTTCTGTAGACAGATAGAGGTTGAATTGTATCCACATTAGACTAATCTGAGTATTTCGTTATATGTAGAATTGTTTGTACTTTTAATTACCACAAAATGTTAAACTATTTCATACCAATAAAAAAACATGTTACAGAACCTAATGTAACGTGCAAATTGTAAGGGCCTAATGTATTTCTTAATGTAATAATAAAACATATGATGAACTTTATTCAAAACAATGGAGAATTATTACATTAAGGTTTGGTCAAACTTCGTCATGATTTGGTAAAACAAAATTCAAGTGAACTTGGAATTTGTTCTGTATATTTAATGTATTTCCTAAACTGAGAACTCTTCTGTTCATTTTTTTTGATAACTCTGAAGTAATACTTACACTAAAACTTGTAAGAGTACGTTTATTTGTTAGGATACACGTATTCTATTTTGTTATTCTTTCACACTAAATGTGGTATTTCTGCTCTTTAGAATGTACTTCAGGTTAAACGTTGATTGTTTCTAACAATTGTATTAGTTTTACCCATTAACATTGGAATTTGTATTTTGTGGGATTTTTTATGTACTGTTGGCATTTTCAAAGGTCATGAAACAAAGGAAACTGAAGTTTTTAAATGTAAATATTATTACACTTAGTGAATTGATGGTAAGTGAATTATTAAATAGTTTGGGTGTTTTTGAAGCTTTAATATTTATGCTATATAATATTTTTGTTAACACTGCATTAGATTGAAAACCAGTTTGTTACTACATGGATAGTTTCTAAGGTTATGATAATGCTAGTCAATGTTGTGCTTTTCAAATGTCACTAGAGGGCACTAATGAAAGTAGATGCTAAGTAGACAGGTCTATGAATTAAGGCTTATTAGTTACTGAATGTTTATGTTGAAACTTCACAAAATTACCAGTTTGAAGTTGTCCTCATCAAAATACACAACTTGTAATTATTTCAGTAAGACCTTTAAAAACTAGGTTGCTGTGTTATTAATTATTTAGTAACTTAGTACACTGTTCAGTTTCTCAGAAAATAAATTGTAACTAAGCTTGTAGGATTGCATCAGGTTGTTTCTAGATCTGATTTTGTGGAACCTTTCTCATACGTATGTTACCTTTATTTCAGATATACCATGTATGTTTTTACACTGATTTTAATAGTACAAAAGTATCCATACCCGACTCCCTTATTAGCAAAGTCTTAAATGTTATACAGTTAGTTAGGAGTTGCATCAAAAATTATTTGAACTGTAAAGCCTTCAGGTACCATCGTTTGTTTCATATTCTAGAAGCATGTACATAGATAAAGATTGAACAGGCAAGATTATTACACTTGATGTGTGAACGTTAATGTGGATTCTGTGACAAGTTAATTTATGCATTTAAATATGTGAAAATGTAAGATGGGTTTGAATTACCAATTTACTTGTGATCCAACAGTAATTGTGTGCCCTAAGTTTCTTTCCAATGTAATAGATAAATGTCATGTTTTGATTAATGTTTGACTACATAGTTATATATCTGTTATAGAAATGATGTGATTCTACAGTTGATTGTACAGAATGTTGTAATGTTTGTATAAGAGTAGTGTAAAAACACATTTTTAGGTGTGAAAATATTTAAAGACAAAGTTATTATTAACATTTATAGTCTATTATAAGTGTTGTATTGATAGTCTAGTGTGAAATTCATTCTAAAAATGGTGACTGTTAGCTTTTTTTGTTCAAATACAGTTTATTGAAGTGTAAGCTACTATTCTGTCCGTTACGAGAAATGTCCAATAAAAGCACGAAGGTCAGAGTATATCGCATCAAACCTTGTGAAAACATTTCTACCATTATTCAATTTAAAGACTTCTACAAAACTTAACTACTCGAATCCAGAAAAACTGGTTTATTGGTCTAGAGTAAAACATTTTCATTCACAGAACTTACCAAATTTGGATCAGTTTTAACAAACTTCTGTTACTTAGTCACTGTTTGTAAAGGTTTCTGGGATTAATAAAGCAATTTGTGTTTCATCTTACTCTTGTAATTAGTGAATGTCAAACATAAGTAGAAAATCACCTTATGAACAGGAACCCATTTTCAATACTAAAACCATCAAGTTGCAACACTTAAAGTTGTTCTAGTGGTTGAAGTATGTACAAGTTATGCCAGTAATGAAACAAAGATAAGAAGAATTCCATGTTAAGCCTACACCATATTCTATTATTCATCTCAGCTAACTATTTAACCTTTAATGTATATAGAATCTCAGTTTGCAAGAGACAGAAGCTGTCTGCTTGGTTCCTTGTGATGTAAACTACTTCTGTTTGGAAGCTTCTGCAACTTGAACACAGCACCTGCCTATTGTAACTTGTTCCAGGTGTTGTAGTAGTAGTTAACATGCAGTGTTTCACATCATCACCACTCTTTTTGTGTACTGTTAATTTTATGAGATAATCATTTCCCACAACTTATTGTAATAAGAAAAACAGTCAGTGAACTCTTAACATGACTTAGTATGGGCTGAAGTTTGAAATGTCAAGGTGAATCATGGTTTTATCATGCTATGTTCATATGCACCAGTACATAATTTTCCATCTGTAGAAATGTGATAATTATTTCATTAGAAATTTAAGTTAATAAGCATGGTTAACCAAATGAAATTCAATAGGACTTTTAATAGATCAGCTCAGGAAACACCAACTAAAGACAGATGTATTATAGTATAAAATGTTTAATATAACACTATGTAACACAAACTTTGTTCCTGGTTGGTATGTGTTATTCCTTAATTGTTTATGATGTAAAGGTACAGAAAATGACCATTATTCCCTTCAAACTTTACTTTTGTGACCTAAATAATAAAATTTAGAAATTAATCTATTTTCTATGTAAAAACAGAAATGTTTACTTACATAATGTCTGAATAAAACAACCTATGAATCAAGATTTACATGTATTTATACTAAAGTTATACAAAAATGTTTAGAAGTATCAGCCCTCATATTGTCTCCCATCATATTTTCGTTATATGCTCCCAGCTTACAAAAGCAAAGTTTGAAGAACAAAAGCAGGTCTTTTACTTTAGACAAACAATTATGAAATAACACTTTCTGTCCAAGTAAACATTTTGTTACATTCTTTTTTTTCAAAATATCTCAAACGGGTAGTTTTCAAATTTTTATTTCAGAAATAGGCTTACAGGCAACTACAAGTTGTATTATAAGCAAAATACCTAACAGGATTGTGCTAGTATGGGCTTCATATTTTACCTGGTCCTTTAATACAATTATAAATTATATTAATGATCAAAAAGCAAACAGTAATAAAAAAGCCATCATAAGACAGAACAGTCCCATAGCTTCTGAGAGAGCAAACCCTAAAATGGCATACGAGAACAACTGCTGCTTCAACGACGGGTTGCGGGCATAGCCAATGATTAAACTGCCAAATACACTACCAATACCAGCTCCTGTTATGGGGGAAAAAATCTTGTACTCAACTGTGTCAAAAATAAGTCGCACATAATACAGACCTAAACTTAAACATCAAAGTTAGTTTAATTTTCCATAATTAAGCTACATAGATTTTAAAAATATTTTTATCACGTTTTACAAATGTGAAAGAGAAAAATCTCTTATTTATATCAAATTATTTAATTTAACACAATGAATATTATGTTTGGGTTATAGAACGATTGATAACTCACATTGTGACCGATCTAGAGAAAGAAATATAGCCAGTGGTTATCAACATTTGAAACATAACCTGATGTAATTAAAAATGATTTAGTTATGTAATACAAATACATATGAAAACATCTGTACATGATGGAGTGAGATTATCAGATTCTGTTTACAGGACTTCCTGTAAGGTTATGAGAAATATTTCGTATAAATAAGCTTACAATTCTTTATCAATAAGAAACCATACTTCAGTATTGTTGCCCTAAAATTAATCCAATTACTTTGTTCTTAAGTATAATTCTCATGAATACTTAGCCTTACAAATCGTAGACGTTATTACAAACAAATCCACCATTACAAAGTGCCACATATTGAGTGGTCTTGTCCTCTCCAATCACTTACACATGTGAACACCTTGTTATGTCACTCTACTGACTAAACAGTTAATACTTACTACTTTAATTATGTAGGTTTCAATACTATGAAGAAGATGCCCTGAAGTGAACAGTTATTCATACAAATTACAACAAATTGAACAGCTTTTAAAACTATACTTTACTGTTAAATACTATATTGTGTGGAACATAGTGGTTTCTGGACTTTACAGTTCTAAATCTTTAAAACCCTGAATGATCTACAGTTGCATCATGGGAACTTTATCACCTTATAGTAGTGCAGAGTAAGTCTAACTTACTTAGAGTAGTAAGTCTGACTTGAGTACATTTTTACTTTCTTACACTAACAGAACTGTTGTCATTGTGCAGAGTACAGGTGGTTGTATACTAAACAGCCAAGCTTTAGGTATATTTACTCCTGATAAATGAACTCTTCTGAACACAAACCTTTATACTAAACAGCCAAGCTTTAGGTATATTTACTCCCGATAAATGAACTCTTCTGAACACAAACCTTTATATACTAAACAGCTAAGCTTTAGGTATATTTACTCCCGATAAATGAACTCTCCTCTGAACACAAACCTTTAAAATATCTCAAATGGTCTAGTCTTCTCACATATTTTACTTAAGAAATATATCTGTTTGGGTTAACCTGGTACACAGGCAGTTGTTTACTCATAAAAGACAGCTAAAAGTATCTCTACTTGTTGATGTAATATTAAAGGGTCATTTATTAAAATACATTATTTTATATATTCAACCTAATCCATTTTCAAAATTTCTTGCATTCTTAACAACATGTCAAATATTGTAACTTAAATGACAAAACATTTTGTAAGTGAAATCTCATTACATCAGACACAATACAGTCTGTCCATGTGAAGTATTTATCAAGTGGTTTTCACACGTGCTGTTCCTGTCAAATGGTTAACCTCACCTGAACCAGCTACACCAACTGTGGCAGCTCCAGCTCCAATAAACTTAGCTGCTGAGTCAATATCTCGTTGTATGGCACTGCTATGGAGATATCTTGATAGCTACAGGAGTTTGAAAACCAATAGTTATATTTGTTGTAAACATACTGAAAAAAGTAAGAGAATTGTAAATAAATGAATTATGTATTTTTATATTCTACACCTCAAAGTTCCAGCAGTGAAATCATATTTCATTAGTAAAACTTAACACACAACGGGGGCTGCAGCAGTGATTAGAACCACAAAGGATTTAACGAGATAGACTTCTGGAACCCTCAACAAATCAACAGTGTTACTGATACCACTCTCTGGCCGAGATACTAAACAGCTACGTTTATGAACTCATTCTCACAAATACATAAACTGACAGAACCTCTGCTTTTATTATGTATGTATGTATTCAATACTAATAATTTCTGATGAATCAACCCTTTTGCAATCAGCTCAGCATAACATACGAGTTCGTCTACATGTTTGCATGTTAAGTATTTGCACAACTTTCGATACAGCTGGACTATCTTCACAAAATTTGACAAACTTTTAGTAAATATTACAAGTAATTTTTAAACAAAAAATCAGATTTTAAACATTAATTTTACTAAAGATTTCTTTGTGAAAATAGTCTGTTTTGTTACTAGTCTGAATACAGTGATCTTGTGTTATAATTAAAATAACTATTCTTTCTCCATTTGAAACATTTGTTTTTAGTAGAACTTTATATTGTATAATACTTTCTATACCCTACGTGAGGTCCATCACTTGAGCAACCATGTAAACTTAAAAAAACTAGGAAATATAAATGGTTTTTTTCACACTAGGATGACAACATATTACAAGAAAAATATAAATTTTAGTCTAAGTAACTTATATATTTACATATATAGTTATTTTATCATATTGACCCTCCAGTCACGTCTGCATAACATTACATAGTTTGCACTGACGAGGTACAGGTACACTCAGGTCATGTATCCAGTAATATTAAACTCACCTCTAAGCTTCCCCATCTTTGCTCTGGTTTAGTGACTAGTATTTTGTGATATACAATCACATTTAAGTTGTTATACATCATATACATGTGTAGAGATTATTACTATTTAAAAATAAATTATTAAATTTATTGTTTTAAAACGTAAAGCCAACAATTGTCTCTTCTGTATTCGGCTGATACTGAACACGTGGAGGATATCGAACAATATTTGTTTTAGGTTTTATATACACAGTTGAATAATCAAATACAATAAATAACTACAATGATACCATAGAATTCAACTATAATTTATTAAGCTTTCTAATTAAGATGTATTTAGATTTAAAATATGAAACTTAAAGCAGACTAAAGACATTGAAATCTTGGATCAAAAGAATGTGGAACCATTTTCAAATATTAATATGGAATGGAAAACCACAATGTGGACATTCTTAGCTACAGACTGATTATTCACGTCATATATTTAAGTAAATGTATACAAGGGAACGTTTACAAAAATGGAAAGATAACAATGGAGCCACTGTGTTTGATTCAGTATCTCAGAAAAATAAAGATACAAGGTCTTCTTATGTATTCTAGCTTGTCAATAATAATGAGTTCCTGATCTGTACAAAACTATAGACTTAGTATCTTAACATCTAAATTTAAACAGTGCTGTATTCAACATACCATGTGACTCACTAAAATATATATTTAAATGTGTTATTTTAACATTTACTTTGATATTAAGAAATTAACTCATATATAAAGTCTTAATTATAATCTACAGTTTGATTCCAAACTTACTGACATAAATTCATAAAATAGTAGTTCAGTAGAATTTTTAATACAAGTCAACAAACATGACGAAACGACCTGTAATCTGTCATAAAAGGGTTAATGAGATAATGGATGGTAAATGATCTTTACTTACCTGATTCATAATGGAAGATGATACACCTAACATAGGCCCAGTACACTTCTGGTTGGTAAAATGTCCATTTGGAGTCTGAAAACACAATCAACCACACTACTTTCTTTCTACAAAGCACAATATCAACAACAATAAAGTAACATATAAATGTAATTAAATTCATGTTCTGTTTCTCTTACACGTGGTCCATTCCTTCAAGTGATTGGTAGAAAGGTTATATAATTACAGAAAGGAAACAGGAGTACTGCTGTCCAAGCTAGATTCATGTTTGTTTTAAGATTTATTGAGATTATGACACAGAACCATCTTACACCAGAAGTCCACTAATTGTATATCATATAAAAAACTATATTAAATTAGTTAATTGTTTTTATAAGACCAAGAAAAGTCATTGTTGAAAATAAGTGATTTGTTAATCATGAAGAGAGAACTTATGAGTGAGACTTTTAAAATGTTAAGTTCTAATGGACTAAACTTTTTCCCAGAACTCTAACATTACTGAAGTGCAAAGTTAGTCTGACTTGTGTATATATTGAATCTGTAAGTACAAGGAGAGAGAAAATTTACTATACATTTCGTACTAAATTCATTCTCACTTTCAGAGTAAGACATTAAATTATGTTCTAAATAAAGCAACTGTTACCTCACTCTGTTTACAGAACTGCTTAGTGTATATTTCTATTGAGGTTTTTATCTGAGAAACAAAACCAAGTGTTACATTTTTAACCAATTAAACTCATGTATTAATACACTTTCAGAACTAGCAACAAAATTTTGTTAGGTAACAGTAACAACTCTTTCTATAAAATTGTGTATGGTACTGATAGAATAGTAAAGAACTGTAAAACTCAGCACCTGAAGGAGAATATATATATATCTTGGCTAAAAAGTAAATTTTGCTCTAGGAAAATAAAACAATTACTCCTTCTTACTAACTTTTGTCTTTGATCTAAATTTGTTTTTTACTTGTTTACATAGTAAAATATAAACCTTTTCTTTCTTACCTCAACACTAACAGCCCCATTAGTTGCCGTGTAGGCTACAGATCTGACCAGTGAAAATGAACCATTCATGATCTGGAAATGAAAGGATTTTCATTTACATGTAATTCTATAATCTTACACTACCTACCCACTCAATATTTTAGTAAAAGTTATTTAAAAAAAATATAAAATAAGCAAACAATCTTCGATTACAGAAATCACCCTGACCTACACAAAATGTTATGCAGGTAAATCTACCATGTAATGAACAATTACATTCAATTTTACTTTTATTTCAAGTGCATAATAATAATAATTGCTATTATAAATTTTACATTTAATAATTAATTAGCTAACATGTACCATGCTGCTAAAAATTTATTAAGAAATAGTTCCTGCCATAAAACATGTATACTATTGTTTCTACAAATATTAAACTAACTGGCAGCTACACTTCTGCCTTTACTAAACCTAACTACAAAGAACTTCCAAAGATTAATGAATATTCTTTAAGAAAAAAGTCAAATAATTTCTGAAAACAAACCGAGAAGTGTCGTCCCACATCTTACTCTCAGACCCGTTTACACACTTACAAGTATCTTTAAATTTTTGTTTTACTTTTAAATTATTTAAGGGAAAAAAAACTTATTCAGTACAGTTGTATAAAGGATTTGTTTATAAAGCTTAGTTCTATAGTAAACACAATTTCAATTGCACAATAATAAAACAAGTTATACAATACCATAGATCTGCTAATTGGGCAGGTGTATCTTGCACAGGCATACATGATTCTGAATGATGGTGTTACTACAAACAGAAGTTATAAATGAAAATATTAATTGTTTGTACATTACACCAAACTTAAATCAGACACTTTAAAAGGAAGCAGAAAACATGAAATAGCCTTTTTCTTTTATTAAATGTTTTAAACATCTAAAAATATTTTATCAAATACCATATTTTCACTCACACACTAGTCTTTGGTGTAGCCCATTTATTATAAAAAAAAATAACCATGATTTGACCAATCTAATGTAGCAATTTTAATTACATATAATTTCCATTTAGAGACAAACTTTTTATGACATTAAAACTCTCAAAAATATAAAACATTATAAATTATATGAAGTTTGTGTTTTTTACCATCAGTCTAAACATTTCAACATGAGTAGAACTTGGTTTAACCCTTTGTGATTTTTACCATTAGTCTAAACATTTCAACATGATTGGAACTTGGTTTAACCCTTTGTGATTTTTACCATTAGTCTAAACATTTCAACATGATTGGAACTTGGTTTAACCCTTTGTGATTTTACCATTAGTCTAAACATTTCAACACGATTGGAACTTGGTTTAACCCTTTGTGATTTTTACCATTAGTCTAAACATTTCAACACGATTGGAACTTGGTTTAACCCTATGTGATTTTTACCATAAGTCTAAACATTTCAACATGAGTAGAACTTGGTTTAACCCTGTGTGATTTTTACCATTAGTCTAAACATTTCAACATGAGTAGAACTTGGTTTAACCCTTTGTGATTTTACCATTAGTCTAAACATTTCAACATGAGTAGAACTTGGTTTAACCCTTTGTGATTTTTACCATTAGTCTAAACATTTCAACATGAGTAGAACTTGGTTTAACCCTTTGTGATTTTTACCATTAGTCTAAACATTTCAACATGAGTAGAACTTGGTTTAACCCTGTGTGATTTTTACCATTAGTCTAAACATTTCAACATGAGTAGAACTTGGTTTAACCCTTTGTGATTTTTACCATTAGTCTAAACATTTCAACACGAGTAGAACTTGGTTTAACCCTTTGTGATTTTTACCATTAGTCTAAACATTTCAACAGGAGTAGAACTTGGTTTAACCCTGTGTGATTTTTACCATTAGTCTAAACATTTCAACAGGAGTAGAACTTGGTTTAACCCTTTGTGTTTTTTACCATTAGTCTAAACATTTCAACATGAGTAGAACTTGGTTTAACCCTTTGTGATTTTTACCATTAGTCTAAACATTTCAACACGAGTAGAACTTGGTTTAACCCTTTGTGATTTTTACCATTAGTCTAAACATTTCAACACGATTGGAACTTGGTTTAACCCTTTGTGATTTTTACCATTAGTCTAAACATTTCAACACGATTGGAACTTGGTTTAACCCTATGTGATTTTTACCATAAGTCTAAACATTTCAACATGAGTAGAACTTGGTTTAACCCTGTGTGATTTTACCATTAGTCTAAACATTTCAACATGAGTAGAACTTGGTTTAACCCTGTGTGATTTTACCATTAGTCTAAACATTTCAACATGAGTAGAACTTGGTTTAACCCTGTGTGTTTTTTACCATTAGTCTAAACATTTCAACATGAGTAGAACTTGGTTTAACCCTGTGTGATTTTTTACCATTAGTCTAAACATTTCAACATGAGTAGAACTTGGTTTAACCCTGTGTGATTTTTACCATTAGTCTAAACATTTCAACATGAGTAGAACTTGGTTTAACCCTTTGTGATTTTTACCATTAGTCTAAACATTTCAACATGAGTAGAACTTGGTTTAACCCTTTGTGATTTTTACCATTAGTCTAAACATTTCAACAGGAGTAGAACTTGGTTTAACCCTTTGTGATTTTTACCATTAGTCTAAACATTTCAACACGAGTAGAACTTGGTTTAACCCTTTGTGATTTTTACCATTAGTCTAAACATTTCAACATCGATATAACTTGGTTTAACCCTTTGTGATTTTACCATTAGTCTAAACATTTCAACATCGGTAGAACTTGGTTTAACCCTTTGTGATTTTTACCATTAGTCTAAACATTTCAACATGAGTAGAACTTGGTTCAACCCTGTGTGATTTTTACCATTAGTCTAAACATTTCAACATGAGTAGAACTTGGTTTAACCCTTTGTGATTTTACCATTAGTCTAAACATTTCAACACGAGTAGAACTTGGTTTAACCCTGTGTGATTTTTACCATTAGTCTAAACATTTCAACAGGAGTAGAACTTGGTTTAACCCTGTGTGATTTTTACCATTAGTCTAAACATTTCAACAGGAGTAGAACTTGGTTTAACCCTTTGTGTTTTTTACCATTAGTCTAAACATTTCAACATGAGTAGAACTTGGTTTAACCCTTTGTGATTTTTACCATTAGTCTAAACATTTCAACACGATTGGAACTTGGTTTAACCCTTTGTGATTTTTACCATTAGTCTAAACATTTCAACACGATTGGAACTTGGTTTAACCCTTTGTGATTTTTACCATTAGTCTAAACATTTCAACATCGATAGAACTTGGTTTAACCCTTTGTGATTTTTACCATTAGTCAACATGAGTAGAACTTGGTTTAACCCTTTGTGTTTTTTACCATTAGTCAACATGAGTAGAACTTGGTTTAACCCTGTGTGATTTTTACCATTAGTCTAAACATTTCAACAGGAGTAGAACTTGGTTTAACCCTTTGTGTTTTTTACCATTAGTCTAAACATTTCAACATGAGTAGAACTTGGTTTAACCCTTTGTGATTTTACCATTAGTCTAAACATTTCAACACTAGTAGAACTTGGTTTAACCCTTTGTGATTTTTACCATTAGTCTAAACATTTCAACACTAGTAGAACTTGGTTTAACCCTTTGTGATTTTTACCATTAGTCTAAACATTTCAACACGAGTAGAACTTGGTTTAACCCTTTGTGATTTTTACCATTAGTCTAAACATTTCAACACGAGTAGAACTTGGTTTAACCCTTTGTGATTTTTACCATTAGTCTAAACATTTCAACATCGATAAAACTTGGTTTAACCCTTTGTGTTTTTTACCATTAGTCTAAACATTTCAACATCGGTAGAACTTGATTTAATCCTTTGTGATTTTTACCATTAGTCTAAACATTTCAACACAAGTAGAACTTGGGTTAACCCTTTGTGTTTTTTACCATTAGTCTAAACATTTCAACACGATTGGAACTTGGTTTAACCCTGTGTGATTTTTACCATTAGTCTAAACATTTCAACACGAGTAGAACTTGGTTTAACCCTTTGTGATTTTTACCATTAGTCTAAACATTTCAACACGAGTAGAACTTGGTTTAACCCTTTGTGATTTTTACCATTAGTCTAAACATTTCAACACGATTGGAACTTGGTTTAACCCTTTGTGATTTTTACCATTAGTCTAAACATTTCAACACGATTGGAACTTGGTTTAACCCTTTGTGATTTTTACCATTAGTCTAAACATTTCAACATGAGTAGAACTTGGTTTAACCCTTTGTGATTTTTACCATTAGTCTAAACATTTCAACACGAGTAGAACTTGGTTTAACCCTTTGTGATTTTTACCATTAGTCTAAACATTTCAACACGAGTAGAACTTGGTTTAACCCTTTGTGATTTTTACCATTAGTCTAAACATTTCAACACGAGTAGAACTTGGTTTAACCCTTTGTGATTTTTACCATTAGTCTAAACATTTCAACATCGGTAGAACTTGGTTTAACCCTTTGTGATTTTTACCATTAGTCAACATGAGTAGAACTTGGTTTAACCCTGTGTGATATTTACCATTAGTCTAAACATTTCAAAAGGAGTAGAACTTGGTTTAACCCTTTGTGTTTTTTACCATTAGTCTAAACATTTCAACATGAGTAGAACTTGGTTTAACCCTTTGTGATTTTTACCATTAGTCTAAACATTTCAACACTAGTAGAACTTGGTTTAACCCTTTGTGATTTTTACCATTAGTCTAAACATTTCAACATGAGTAGAACTTGGTTTAACCCTTTGTGATTTTTACCATTAGTCTAAACATTTCAACACGAGTAGAACTTGGTTTAACCCTTTGTGATTTTTACCATTAGTCTAAACATTTCAACACGAGTAGAACTTGGTTTAACCCTTTGTGATTTTTACCATTAGTCTAAACATTTCAACATCGATAAAACTTGGTTTAACCCTTTGTGTTTTTTACCATTAGTCTAAACATTTCAACATCGGTAGAACTTGATTTAATCCTTTGTGATTTTTACCATTAGTCTAAACATTTCAACACAAGTAGAACTTGGGTTAACCCTTTGTGTTTTTTACCATTAGTCTAAACATTTCAACACGAGTAGAACTTGGTTTAACCCTGTGTGATTTTACCATTAGTCTAAACATTTCAACACGAGTAGAACTTGGTTTAACCCTTTGTGATTTTTACCATTAGTCTAAACATTTCAACACGAGTAGAACTTGGTTTAACCCTTTGTGATTTTTACCATTAGTCTAAACATTTCAACACGATTGGAACTTGGTTTAACCCTTTGTGATTTTTACCATTAGTCTAAATATTTCAACACGATTGGAACTTGGTTTAACCCTTTGTGATTTTTACCATTAGTCTAAATATTTCAACACGAGTAGAACTTGGTTTAACCCTTTGTGATTTTTACCATTAGTCTAAACATTTCAACATCGATAAAACTTGGTTTAACCCTTTGTGTTTTTTACCATTAGTCTAAACATTTCAACATCGGTAGAACTTGATTTAATCCTTTGTGATTTTTACCATTAGTCTAAACATTTCAACACGAGTAGAACTTGGGTTAACCCTTTGTGTTTTTTACCATTAGTCTAAACATTTCAACATGAGTAGAACTTGGTTTAACCCTTTGTGATTTTTACCATTAGTCTAAACATTTCAACATGAGTAGAACTTGGTTTAACCCTTTGTGATTTTTACCATTAGTCTAAACATTTCAACATGAGTAGAACTTGGTTTAACCCTGTGTGATTTTTACCATTAATCTAAACATTTCAACATGAGTAGAACTTGGTTTAACCCTGTGTGATTTTTACCATTAGTCTAAACATTTCAACATGAGTAGAACTTGGTTTAACCCTGTGTGATTTTTACCATTAGTCTAAACATTTCAACATGAGTAGAACTTGGTTTAACCCTTTGTGATTTTTACCATTAGTCTAAACATTTCAACATGAGTAGAACTTGGTTTAACCCTTTGTAATTTTTTCTAACTGATATTAATGATACTGATATAATTAACAAGGTTTACTTATGACACAAACTTACTATACTGATGAAGACAGGACTGATACCCAAGTCAAAGAAATACTTAAAGAGAACAATAAAAATAATTACATACTCTTACCACACTGTTCATTTACGAAAATGTACGTTTATATTGGATAACATCACATTCAAATACCAATTTGAATTATCAACTAATTATGAACAATCATTCACTTAATTAGCTTCTGAATGTTGGTACAGTCAAACTTCAGAGTTATTAAATCCATGAAAATACCCTTTCTCTCCATTACAGAAAAATGCTTCAGACTGACAAGTATTTCAGATTCAAAATGTCTAATGCTGACTTCCCATCTTACTTAAAATTTTCACATACACCAGTATGTTAGTTTTCAAAATACACCACGTGTAAACACTTATACACAGACCTGATTTTTTCTAACAGTGTATTTGGCTTACAAAATGAGTTGTTGTCAACATTAATGAACTTTATAAGTATAAATATGAACTAATGAATTTGTAAAAATATAGCATGGGTTTTCACTCTTCTCAAATGGTAGTTTTAAACAACTAAACAGTTCTCTGTAGTCTTACACAAGTAAAAAACAACCCATGAAACATTATAAAAACACAATAAACCTCTACAGAAAACTAATTTCATTCAATCAGTATAACTTTTATATAATACCTTTTAAATGCAGCCTACCACACAGATGGGAAGGCTAACACTAAGTATGTAAAAACATAAAATTAAATGCTTTTCGGGTCTCTCACCGAAAATATTTTGATCAATAACCCAAATCAGAAAGAATCAACAAATAAATTAGTTTATATGTGAAACTTAAGTTGTTTTTTAATTTCACACAAAGTTACTCAAGGGTTATCTGCACTAGATGTTCCTAATTTAGCAGTGTAAGACTAGAGAGAAGGTACCTAGTCATCACCATTCACTGCCAATGTTTGGGTTACTCATTCAACAATGAATATTGGGATTGACCATCACATTATAATGCCTCCACAGCTGAAAGGGTGAGCATGTTTTGTGTGATGGGATTCAAACCCACAACCCTCAGATTACAAGTAGAGTGCTTTGGCCATCTGGCCTTGCGAGACCACTTGAGTAAGTAGTTTTTAAAACAAAATATTATTTGCTCACATAGGTGACCAATGAGTTTTTATAACTAGGGGTTCAGAATAATCCCATTAAGTACAGATGTTACTACAACGATCAAACTTCCTTTACCTCCCACCTTATATTACATTTGGTTTACCAACGAGACTGTAATATTTCTTTAATAAAGTACATAAAGTTTTGACCTTTTTAGGTCATGTTCAACCTGAGAAGATGGAAATATTGTTCTGTACTTTATTTTAATTAGTTTTAACACCCATACTAGTCATCTTGAGAATACATTTTTACTTCAAGTGGGTTTCTTGTCATCATCTAATTTTCTTTGTTTGGGGTTTCAGAAATAATTTTAGATTCATAATTTAATAATTCCTTATATCTTGTGTTATGGGGTATTCCTTTACACAATGTTGTCACTTGTCACAGTATACATATGATAATATTAAATATTTTATATTTATTACCCAATCAAATTTCATTTGTCTCATTATTCCTTACAAGTTCCATGCTGTTTCCTTTAAATATTCAACTTGTAATTAATATTGGATATAAAATCATATGATATCGAATACCGGGAAAAGATGTTAAACGTACAATGTTCTCGCCAACACACAAGGAATTAAAAATTTTAGTTTCAAGCATTTTCTTAAACTGTTTAAGTGGACCAAGTTTAATTTTTTAGAATATTGATATATTGGTATATTTTAAACAAATAATTGCAGATATACCACATTTCGAAATTCACTGAAAATTTAAAAAATCACATCATATGATAATGTTACATATGCTATCTCTTTATCAAAGTATTCTAAATTAAGCAAGTCAAGAGCCATAAATTAAAACGAAATCTATAAGTTAAAGTTTTTGAATAAACAAAAACTATGAAGTATTATTTTCACTGATAATCCAGCTTCGGACCTCAGTTTGTGCCATACAATTTTTAAAACAGACGAGGTTCATTTTTGAACTCTAAATAGATATATTCTAGAAACAAAAAACTTCAAATATCATGATGTGATAGGCAGAAAAACGTATAAATTACAGTATAATCAACAAGTACTTTCTAAATATTTTTCTTAAATAAATTGCAATTAAAATTAAGACAGATATTACCAATACTGCCAACCTGCACTTTCTAACTGTAAACGACCTTACACACTTATTTTCTAAAGCCAAGGGCAGAAAGATTTGCACATGCGTAAAACACTTGTTGTCCGCTGATAGCGCCCTCTTTCAAATCAGTTATATATCCATATCACAACTCATCAAATGTTAGAGGATTTGTTTGTTTGTATTAGGTTGTCCAGTAATAAATGTCGGAATTCTAACTATAACATTTAGAAGTTGAATATTGAGTAACTTATCATGGGTTGGTTGGTTCAATCCAGAATGTGTCGCTTACAATGTTTCTTAATTGTTTGCTGTTTCAACTCTACTCAGAGTATGTTTCGTAACTCCCAAGGCAGCATGGACAAGGATTTTCGTCTGATTTTCCTCTACGATTTCAAACCTGGACGAAAAGCTACTGAAACTACACGGAACATCAACCAGGAATTTGGCCATGGATCTGTTACTGAACGTACAGCGTTAGTTCCAAAGGTTTTGACATGGGGATGAAAGTCTTGAAGATCACGAAGGTCGTGGAAGAAGCCATCCTTAGATGAAACACATTAATGGAAGCAGTTGAGACAGACCCTCGCACAACACTACGTAAGTTTGTAGAAAAGCTAGACAGAAGCAAATAAAGTATTGCCAACCACCTGAGTGCGATTGCAAAGACGAAAAAGTTGGATAAACAGGTTTCACATGAGCTGACTGAAGATTAACAAAATCGGTGTTATGAAACCTGTTAAAGATGACGCTCCAAAAATTTAACGAATTAGGAATCTAGATTCACCCTCATCCACCTTATTCCCCAAACCTTTCCCCTACAGATTTTCATTTTTTTCAAGCATTTTGACAAATTTGTGAACAATGAAAGCTTTCGAAACCAGGCAGCTGCAGAAGAAGCTTTCAGGGAGTTCATTGACCATACGTTGGCAAATGTGTGTTGAAGCAAATGGTGTTCACTATGGTTAAAGCATGTTTTACAGCACTGGTTTATACTTTTCCAAATTTGCAGTTCAAAAACGACATTTATTTCTGGACAATATAATAGCTAAGCATAAGGCTACACAATGGGCTATCCACCACTCGGTTTCTAGCTATATGAGGTACCAGTGAGCATTTTGAAGAAAACAGCTTTCATCATAAAACCATCTAAACACTCAAACTATGTAATTAATATACTTAACAGTGATAAACCTTTAACATTAGTTAATTAGTTTGACGATATAATTTTATCATGTAGCACATGTTTAAATTTATAAAAACTTGTTGTTTGTTTGTTTTGAATTTCGCGCAAATCTACACGAGAACTATCTGCTATAGCCATCCCTAATTTAGCAGTAAAAGACTAGGGTAAGACAGCTAGTCGTCACCACACACCGCCAGCTCTTGGGCTACATTTTTACAAACGAATAGTTGGATTGACCGTCACATTATAACGCCTCCACAACTGAAAGGGCGAGCATGTTTGGTGTGAAAAGGATTTGAACCCGCGACCTTCAGATTACGAGTCGAGCGCTTTAACCACCTATCCATGCCGGGCCCAGCATTACGAACTAACTTTGATACATTAAAGTTCTTTTTAGTGATAAAAGATGACGACCTAAGCTATGGAATGAAATACTGTTTGAGATATATCAGTCACAGATAAATGATCTTAAACTTTATTAGTCCTTGTTTCTTTTAATTTTGCCGACTGAATGGAATAAAAAATCATCAAATAACTGATTTCACAAATGTTTATAGTTTTTAATTGTCTTGTGACACTTATTTATTTTTTCACGCTAATAAATCACTATTTGTGTAGTTAAAAAAAAGTATATGCTTTTAAATTGTCTCGAGGCTTTGTTTATACCTGACTTGTTTAAAATGAATAATTAAGCCTATTATATAAGCTGCAGTAGTTCGACAAGCCTCTTTGATGAAGCGATGAAGATAATTTATAAATCATGTATGAGTGTGGAGAACGAAAATTTGAGTGAGTTCTTATTGATAGAGGTACGAGTTATTATTTATTCAGAATAAATAGTACGCTTTAAAACACTTAATCTAAATTGCAGTTTGTATAAACTTACGGTAGCATGAAGTGTATTGTATGGTTTCGAAAAGCCTAGTTGCAGAACAATTAAAGTAGCGGGTGCTATAAAGAAGAATCAATTGTTTATATTTTTACCAGTTTCGGTTTTATTGCTTAGCAACGATAACAGAATAAGTAAGTTTTAATAATAGAAAATCTTTAATTGAATAGATTTTAATTAGGTTTCTTTGCGAGTGTGTGTGTATATACGTGTTTGTGTTTCTGAGACAGTTGAAATAAATAATTAATGATCATTGACAAACCAAACAATGGTGCATAGTGGTAGAGGGAAAAGGAAGAAATGAACTGAAATGGAACTTAATATTATGTGTTCGAACTTAGCTGAATACTTTGGGAAATGAGCAGAATGTTACAACTTTAATGTTTCTGGCCAGGGTTCTTTGTGAATAAGCTGCTATATGTACGTGATACTTGGAGTTTCAAAGTTGAGTGAAAGGTGACCAGGTTTAACGAAAATTTATTATTCATTTTTATTTTAATGGTTTATATCTAGAAGGAGAAAAAAATGATATAATAATTTCTAACTACAACACAAAAGTATTCTTTAAAAGGTAACATTGAAAGAAGAACCAGATGAAAAATAAATAAATAGTACGTGTTGATTTAGGAGTGTTGAAGAAGGCGTACATTCTGCCTTGTACAAATTACAGGCATATTATGATGTACACACACACACCCATATATAGTATTATTTATCTACAAATAATCCGCCTTCGCCCCATTCTTTTATACGTGCATTTTCTCTGGTAGGAATACATATATTGCAGTTGGAGCAGGGGTCTCCAAACTACGACCCACCAACCATTTATTAAAGTAATAATATAATGTTTTAATATTATAAAAACAAAACATAAAACGTAATTGAACAAAAGCCAATCTGCGATGCGGTCCGCCAACAGTTCATTAAGGTAATAAAATGATATAATGATATCATTGTTATTTTTAATGATATAAAAATAAAAAAAATAAAACTTAATTGAACAAAAGCCAATCTGGTGCCATACATTTTTATATTTTCTGGAAAACATCATATTACGTCATCTCACTTGTCGATCCCAGTATCATGAAACAGTGTGTTTCTTCCCACACCTGCCTCGTGCACCTGAGTGTGTGTCAGTGAATGCTGCTGTTAACTTTATGTTACAGTTCATAGTTATTGCTAGTTATTATGTCAGGTTAAGGGAAGAAGAGAAAAGTTCACTCTGAATGTCGTGTTTTTAAACAACAGTGGAGTGTGGACTACGTCGTTATTAAATCACGTAACAAAACGTTGTGCTTAATATGCACAAACTATTCTCAGTTCATGGGAAAGCTACTTCCAGACAAATTCAAAACCTTGAAACGTAACTTATCATCACAGCAGTTTGTACTTAAGAGGAAGAAAGCCGAAAATGAAGTTACAACAAATACAAGTTTCCGAGTGGCACACCCGTTAGTCAAGCGAGGAAACCCATTTATCGATGGTGAGCTAATTAAATTATGTATGATTGAAGCAGCCGAAGAAATATGACCAGGAAAAGTAGACTTATTTAAAACTATTATCCTTTCGACGAATATAGTTGCTCGTAGAGTTGAGAACATTGAAAGCAATATTGTGTATCAGCTGAAAGACAAAAAGTTGGAGTGTTTCTATCGCGCTTGACGAGTCAACAGAAGTGTCCGACACTTCACAGTTGCTGTTGTTTATTCGCAGAGTCAACATTAATTTTCAATGGCCTGAAGAATGAGTTGCTGTGCACAGTATGCATGAAACAACCACAGGTGAGGACATTTTGAGTTGCTGTGCACAGTATGCATGAAACAACCACAGGTGAGGACATTTTGAGTTGCTGTGCACAGTATGCATGAAACAACCACAGGTGAGGACATTTTCAAAGAGGTAGAAAAATCACTAAGTACAACCTGGAATGGAAACGGCTGAAGTGTGTTACAGTGAAGTGTGGTAAAAGTATGTGTGGTGCAGGAAAAGGTTTAGTTGGGCGCATTTCCAAAGCTGTTGAAAGTATGGGTTGTTCCAAGCCTATGGTTCTTCACTGCATTATTCATCAGCAGGCACTATGTGGAAAATATCTGGATCTGTTATGTGTCATGGAACCTGTAGTTTCTACAGTGGACTTCATTCGCTCTTATGGACTCAACCATCGTTAACTAGGGGAATTTTAGCGGAAATAGAAGCAACATATCCCGACTTGCCCTACCACACTTCACTGTGGGAAGGTTTACCACACTTCACTGTGGGGAGGTTTACCACACTTCACTGTGGGAAGGTTTACCACACTTCACTGTGGGAAGGCTTACCACACTTCACTGTGGGAAGGCTTGCCACACTTCACTGTGAGGAGGTTTACCACACTTCAGTTCAGCTGTGGGAAGGTTATGTCGCTATTTTTTTATCTTCACACTGAGATTGACATTTTTATTAATGAATAGAAGCGCCCTCAACCGTTACTCACAAACAGTGAATTGGTTTTTATGCAGGCTTTACCATGTACTTGAATGTATTCAGTCTTAGACAACAAGGTGAAGCCGTGCTTATCTGCGATATATACGCCGTGGTGAAAACATTTCGGCAAAAGTTAATTCGTTTTGAATCTCAGTTGATGAGGAGTTGCTTCACACACTTTTCATGTTGTTCAAACAAGAAGCAGGATACCCCACGTAGGTTTGTACAACAAACAAGAAGCAGGATGCCCCACGTAGGTTTGTACAACAAACAAGAAGCAGGATGCCCCACGTAGGTTTGTACAACAAACAAGAAGCAGGATACCCCACGTAGGTTTGTACAACAAACAAGAAGCAGGATGCCCCACGTAGGTTTGTACAACAAACAAGAAGCAGGATACCCCATGTAGGTTTGTACAACAAACAAGAAGCAGGATGCCCCACGTAGGTTTGTACAACAAAGAAGAAGCAGGATACCCCACGTAGGTTTGTACAACAAAGAAGAAGCAGGATACCCCACGTAGGTTTGTACAACAAAGAAGAAGCAGGATACCCCACGTAGGTTTGTACAACAAACAAGAAGCAGGATACCCCACGTAGGTTTGTACAACAAACAAGAAGCAGGATACCCCACGTAGGTTTGTACAACAAACAAGAAGCAGGATACCCCACGTAGGTTTGTACAACAAAGAAGAAGCAGGATACCCACGTAGGTTTGTACAACAAACAAGAAGCAGGATACCCCACGTAGGTTTGTACAACAAAGAAGAAGCAGGATACCCCACCTAGGTTTGCACAAGATATCCTTTCTGACCTAAAACTACAGTTCAAGGAACATTTTTTTTTATTTTAATGAGAGTGTAACAGAAAAAAATGACCTTTTAAAACCAATTTGATTGTCTTATTAATGAACTGTTTTTCCTTTTAATTTCTCGCAAAGCTTTTGTTTGTTTGTTTTTGAATTTTGCACAAAGCTACTCGAGGGCCATTTGTGCTAGCCGTCCCTAATTTAGCAGTGTAAGACTAGAGGGAAGGCAGCTAGTCATCACCACTCACCGCCAACTCTTGGGCTACTCTTGTACCAACGAATAGTGGGATTGACCGTAACATTATAACACACCCACGGCTGAAATCCCCAAACCTCATAAACCAGATTGTCCATTACGACCAATAGTGTCCACATATGAATCGTTTAATTACAATCTTGGTAAATACATAGTATGGGCATTCTCCAAATATGTAACATCAGCCAGCTCATTCATCAAAGACTCTTTTAATTTCAAGTCTAATCTAAATCAACTTAATCATAAAGCCTTAATGGCCAGTTTCGATGTTATATCCTTCTTTACAGAAGTTCCAACCACTGAAGCCTGCAAGATAGCTTTAGAACTCTATATCCGAGACCCTAACCCAACTATAGACATTCCCAGCAACCAATCAGCAACCCTCATAGAATTCACCACGATAAAGACAAACTTCATGTTCAACAACCACAACTATATACAAACAAATGGCCTAAGCATGGGCAACCCAGTATCACCAGTTCTAGCCAATATTTTTATGACACAAGCTGAAACACAAGCAATTAACACAGCATTACATCCACCACTATACTGGTACAGATATGTAGATGACACGGTTGCGGGATTCAGATCTACAGAACACACACTTAATTTTTTCAATCACATTAACTCTATACATCCGAATATTAACTTCACATGTGAACAGGAAGAAAGCAATCAAATATCATTTCCTAACCTCAAAATTACAAGAACCGACACACAATTCAAAACAGAAATCCACCGAAAAATCACCCATACTGGACTATACAGTCCTTGGGACTCAGCACATGAAACAAAACAAAAACTCAAAATACTAAGAAACCAAATAAACACAGCCATAAAACTATGCTCACCAGATAAAATTAACGATGAATTAGACAAAATAAAACAATACTTCATCAAAATCAATAAGTTTCATCCACAAACTGTAGAAAACGTTATACGCACACACCTAGACATAAAGCAAAATCAACCAACAAAAGTAAATATATCTCACAAATCAAAAAATCACGAAACCATATACTGCTGCATACCATATACTCCCGACATCAGCAGAAAAATAACCAACATTTGGCAAAAACTAGTAACAACATATGACATTCCAGTTAATGCCAAATTTATTCAAAAACGAGGCACAAAACTGAGGTCTATACCATGTAAAAACTACACTGACAAACACCACACCAACGTTATTTATAAAATACAATGTGATAACTGCCACGACTTCTATATTGGAGAAACAAGTAGAAAAATGGAAACCAGATTGAAAAAACATAAAAAGTCACCTTCACACGTTTTCGAACACTGTAGGTCAAATAAACACAACATAACCATAGAAAACACCCAAATACTAAATAAAGAAACAAACATGAACAAACGTAAAATTAAAGAAGCCTTACTTATATAACAACTTAAGCCCAAAATAAACCAATACAAATGAACACCTTTATATCTACATGAAAATATAATATAATAAATAATAATAATAATAATAAAATAAAATAAATAATATAAATTTGTATATTCAACATCTAAGCCCGCCCTCTACATTCCTTTCAAACATGTGGTCAGCTTCCGGTCAGTTACCTCTCTATTTCTTTGTGAAGCTGACGATGACCGAAGAAGGTCGAAACGTTGTTCACTCCTCTACGTAAAAAAATTTTCTCAACCCAAACGAGCAGTTTTTTACATATATATAGCTTTTTTATTTCATTATTTTAAATGTATTGCATGTTCATTTTAAAAGTTATCCAACTCAAGTCGTTTAGAAAATGCTACAATGGTAGAAGTCAATAGTACAGTATGCACGGTAGTGTGTGACCTAGTTTAGTCAATGTATTCAAACTGTGTACTTGAAGGTTCATGGTCCTCACTTTGAGACCGTGGATGCGCTATAAACACAAGTTAAATGAATGAGTTATAAAAGTGACAGTTATTCGGTCGGACAAGAGTGGTGTTGCCACATCTCTTATCTAACAGTAGGTACATTTACGTTCTTGTGTAGCATTCCACAAAGATTCTGAAACAAAACTTGTTGAAATGTTGTCCGAACTAGGATTGTATCAAAACGTGGTCATGTCGTAAAATAAAAAGAAAGAAATACAATGCGCCAAACAATTTATTAACGTGATTGGTTTTAGTTTCCAGTTCATAGTTAACTTAACAAATTTAATTTTTCAAATACTTTTATCGACTATTTTTAAAATGTATGTTTGTTTGTTTTCTGAATTTCGCACAAAGCTACTCGAGGGCAATCTGTGCTAGCCGTCCTTAATTTAGCAATGTAAGACTAAAGAGAAGGCAGCTAGTCATCACCACCCACTGCCAACTCTTGAGCTACTCTTTTACCAACGAACAGTGTGATTTATTGTAGCATTATAACGCCCCCACGGCTGAAAGGGCGAGCATGTTTGGCGCGACCGAGATGCGAACCCGCGTCCTTCAGATTACGAGTCGCACGCCTTAACACGCTTGGCCATGCCGGGACTTCTTTCAAAATGTAAAGAAACAATTCCAAGAGATTAAACTTTCAGTTTCAATTAAGTTCACTAGATGGCGGTATAATAGTATCAGAGACTAAATCTTTTTTTATAATGTTTGTTGTTAGGCGCAAAGCTATACAATGGGTATTCTGTGCTCTGTCCACCATAGGTATCTAATCCCACTTTCTAGCGTTTGCAAGTTTGTAAACATACCGTTGAGCCACTGGGGGCTTACAGAATATTAAAAATAGAAGTACAAGTTATTCTTATTTCTCTCGAAGCAGCTTATTATAATACAAATTATTATAATAGCATATTTCTTTATTTTTTGTTTTATTTTAATTTCGCGCAAAGCTACTCGAGGGCTATCTGCGCTAGCCGTCCCTAATTTAACAGTGTAAGACAAGAAGGAAGGCAGCTAGTTATCACCACCCACCGCCAACTCTTGAGCTATTCTTCTACCAACGAACAGTGTGATTGACTGTAGCATTATAATGCCTCCATGATTGAAAGGGTGAACATGTTTGGTGTGACGGGGATTTGTAATAATATATAAACGCATTGTTACAACGTTACGATCAGGACGGCTTATGATTTATCCTAAGCAGAAGGAGTAAAACACATATTTTATACCTGGTTAAATGTGAAAAAAATACATACGTTTGTGTCTAGATACATAAAGCGTGTAACATTGTCACCTACGTTATAGTTTAAAACATGTTTGGTCGTTGTAACGACTTGCTTTCTCTGTGACAAACGTATCATAAGCCGAACAAAACCGGTTTGACTGTTGTCAGTAAGAAAGTATAAAAACTATTATTTATTTTCATTTATTTTCATAAAATTCGCACGTTATGTGTTTGTGTGTTTTCTTATAGCAAAGCCACATCGGGCTATCTGCTAAGCTCACTGAGGGGAATCGCACCCCAGATTGGAGCATTGTATATCCATAGACTGACCGCTGAACTAGCGGGGGGGGGTGCACACGTTATGTAACGTCTACTAAAAAATAAAATACCATTTCATATGATTTACTAATCTAATCCGACCGCTATCGGAAAATGTGACCTTCAAATGTGAACTTTTTATCATAACCAAGTTACGATACTCGTGATGAGCACGGTAAAGATAGCCCACTTTGCAGTTTTGCGCTCAAGAACAAATATTATTAATACGGATTCTACGTAATATTTCAGATGTAATGAACATATTATGATTGGCCTGGTATCGTCACAGGGTTAGGGCGTTTGACTCTCAATCTGGGGTCACGGTTTCAAATCCCGTCACTCTAAACATGGTTGCTCTTTCAGTTGTGAAGGCGTTATAATATTAGGTGAATTCCACTGTTCGTTGATGAAAGAGTAGCCCAAGAGTTGGCGGTGGGTGGCGATGACAAAAAAACATACAAACAATACAAATTATAATATTTGCTGGTGTATCTGTTCTCCGGACGAATGTTATATAAATTAATGATTAATGAAAAGTTATCTTAAGACATTAAAAGTTGCTTCCCCTATAATACCGACATGAAAAAAGAAATGTTACTTAACAAAAAGTGTTAGACCCAGAGTTCGTTTAACCTGGTTTGTTTGTTTTTGAATTTCGCGCAAAGTCACACGAGGGCTATCTGCGCTAGCCGTCCCTAATTTAGCAGTGTAAGACTAGATGGAAAGCAATTAGTCATCATTACCCACTGCCAACTTTTGGGCTACTCTTTTACCAACGAATAGTGGGATAGACTGTACATTATAAAGCCCTCACGACTGAAAGGGCGAACATGCTTGGTGTGACTGGAATTCGAACGTGCAATCCTTGGATTACGAGTCGATTATCTTAACTACCTGGCCATGCCGGGCCCGTAGGGCAAAATGTAACTAAAGGAGTCCATCAAAAATATTGTTTAAACTTACATTGAAAAAATTACTTGTTTAAATAACAGTTTCTGTTTAAACACGTCTCTCAGGAGCTAAGGTTTGTTTGTTGAATATTAAAAGTATGTTCGATCCGAAAAATCCCAAAAAGGGTGGTTTGGAAACGTGTTTTCATTTGTTAACTGATAACTTATTAAGTGAAATACAACTTCACCAAGTCTCAATACTAGTTAGTGCTAAGGTCCATACTCTGGTAAATTATCAAGTGAAATACAACTTCACCAAGTCTCCATACTAGCTAGTGCTAAGGTCCATACTCCGGTAACTTATGAAGTGAAATACAACTTCCCCAAGTCTCCATACTAGCTAGTGCTAAGGTCGATACTCTGGTAAATTATTAAGTGAAATACAACTTCACCAAGTCTCCATACTAGCTAGTGCTAAGGTCCATACTCCGGTAACTTATGAAGTGAAATACAACTTCACCAAGTCTCCATACTAGCTAGTGCTAAGGTCGATACTCCGGTAACTTATGAAGTGAAATACAACTTCCCCAAGTCTCCATACTAGCTAGTGCTAAGGTCCATACTCCGGTAACTTATGAAGTGAAATACAACTTCACCAAGTCTCCATACTAGCTAGTGCTAAGGTCCATACTCTGGTAAATCATTAAGTGAAATACAACTTCACCAAATCTCCATACTAGGTAGTGCTAAGGAACACAGGGTTTCTTGTAACATCTGTTGAGAAACACAGCGTTTTTTGTAACATCTGCTAAGGTACACAAGGTTTTTGTAACATCTGCTTAGGAACACAGGGTTTATTGTAACATCTGTTAAGGAACACAGGATTTTTTGTAACATTTCCTAAGGAACACAGGGTTTTTGTAACATCTGCTTAGGAACACAACGTTTTTTGAAACATCTACTAAGGAACACAGCGTTTTTTGTAACATGTACTAAGGAACACAGGGTTTTTGTAACATCTACTAAGGAACACAGCGTTTTTTGTAACATCTGCTAAGGAACACAGGGTTTTTTGTAACATCTGCTAAGGAACACAGCGTTTTCTGTAACATCTGCTTAGGAACACAGCGTTTTTTTTAACATCTACTATGGAATAAACAGGTCCTTGTAATACCTAATAAGGAACATACAAGTTCTTGTAACATCCATTAAAAATATACAAATCCTTCATACTCACTAAGGAACACATGGATCCCTGTAGCATCTAATCTACTAAGGATAGCGTCACCCGCTGATACTGCTGTAAGTCTACCGATTTACAACGCTAAAATCAGGGACTCGATTCACCCCGGTGGACTCAACAGATAACCCGATGTTGCTTTGCTGTAAGAAAACAGACACACAGTCAGGAAAACACGGGTTTTTGCAACATGTACTAACGAATACACCTGTTTAGTTAAATACTATGCAGCTGACAACTGCAGGGTGGTAACCCATAAGGGTTGTTATTGGCCCTAAAATTTGGTAAACAACATAGTAGTGAGAAAGGAAACGGCACAACCTCATCTGTCAGTCTGTCTGTATGGGGTGTATTAGACATAAAGCAGCGTGTGTGTGTTTGTGCAATGTGTCTGTATGGAGTGTATTAGACATAAAGCAGCGTGTGTGTGTGTTTCTGCAATGTGTCTGTATGGAGTGTATTAGATATAAATCAGCGTGTGTGTGTTTGTGTAATGTGTCTGTCTGTATTGAGTGTATTAGATATAAAGCAGCATGTGTGTGTTTGTGCAATGTGTCTGTTTGTATGGAGTGTATTAGATATAAAGCAGCGTGTGTGTGTTTGTGTAATGTGTCTGTATGGGGTGTATTAGACATAAAGCAGCATGTGTGTGTGTTTGTGCAATGTGTCTGTCTGTATGGAGTGTATTAGACATAAAGCAGCGTGTGTGTGTGTTTCTGCAATGTGTCTGTTTGTATGGGGTGTATTAGACATAAAGCAGCATGTGTGTGTGTTTGTGCAATGTGTCTGTCTGTATGGGTGTATTAGACATAAAGCAGCATGTGTGTGTGTTTGTGCAATGTGTCTGTCTGTATGGAGTGTATTAGACATAAAGCAGCATGTGTGTGTTTGTGCAATGTGTCTGTTTGTATGGAGTGTATTAGATATAAAGCAGCGTGTGTGTGTTTGTGTAATGTGTCTGTCTGTATGGAGTGTATTAGATATAAAGCAGCGTGTGTGTGTTTGTGTAATGTGTCTGTCTGTATGGGGTGTATTAGATATAAAGCAGCGTGTGTGTGTGTTTCTGCAATGTGTCTGTATGGAGTGTATTAGACATAAAGCAGCATGTGTGTGTTTGTGCAATGTGTCTGTCTGTATGGAGTGTATTAGACATAAAGCAGCGTGTGTGTGTTTGTGTAATGTGTCTGTCTGTATGGAGTGTATTAGATATAAAGCAGCATGTGTGTGTTTGTGCATTGTGTCTGTCTGTATGGAGTGTATTAGACATAAAGCAGCGTGTGTGTGTTTGTGCAATGTGTGTCTGTATGGGGTGTATTAGATATAAAGCAGCGTGTGTGTGTTTGTGCAATGTGTCTGTATGGAGTGTATTAGACATAAAGCAGCGTGTGTGTGTTTGTGCAATGTGTCTGTCTGTATGGAGTGTATTAGACATAAAGCAGCATGTGTATGTTTGTGCAATGTGTCTGTATGGGGTGTATTAGACATAAAGTAGCGTGTATGTGTGTTTGTGCAATGTGTCTGTCTGTATGGAGTGTATTAGATATAAAGCAGCGTGTGTGTGTGTTTGTGCAATGTGTCTGTATGGGGTGTATTAGACATAAAGTAGCATGTGTGTGTGTTTGTGCAATGTGTCTGTCTGTATGGAGTGTATTAGACATAAAGCAGCATATGTGTGTTTGTGCAATGTGTCTGTTTGTATGGAGTGTATTAGATATAAAGCAGCGTGTGTGTGTTTGTGTAATGTGTCTGTCTGTATGGAGTGTATTAGATATAAAGCAGCGTGTGTGTGTTTGTGTAATGTGTCTGTATGGGGTGTATTAGACATAAAGCAGCATGTGTGTGTGTTTGTGCAATGTGTCTGTCTGTATGGAGTGTATTAGATATAAAGCAGCGTGTGTGTGTGTGTTTGTGCAATGTGTCTGTCTGTATGGAGTGTATTAGACATAAAGCAGCGTGTGTGTGTTTGTGCAATGTGTCTGTCTGTATGGAGTGTATTAGATATAAAGCAGCGTGTGTGTGTGTGTTTCTGCAATGTGTCTGTATGGAGTGTATTAGACATAAAGCAGCGTGTGTGTGTTTGTGCAATGTGTCTGTCTGTATGGAGTGTATTAGATATAAAGCAGCATGTGTGTGTTTGTGCAATGTGTCTGTCTGTATGGAGTGTATTAGACATAAAGTAGCATGTGTGTGTGTTTGTGCAATGTGTCTGTCTGTATGGAGTGTATTAGACATAAAGTAGCATGTGTGTGTGTTTGTGCAATGTGTCTGTCTGTATGGAGTGTATTAGACATAAAGCAGCGTGTGTATGTTTGTGCAATGTGTCTGTGTGGGGTGTATTAGACATAAAGTAGCATGTGTGTGTGTTTGTGCAATGTGTCTGTCTGTATGGATTGTATTAGATATAAAGCAGCATGTGTGTGTTTGTGCAATGTGTCTGTCTGTATGGGGTGTATTAGACATAAAGCAGCATGTGTGTGTTTGTGCAATGTGTCTGTCTGTATGGAGTGTATTAGATATAAAGCAGCATGTGTGTGTTTGTGCAATGTGTCTGTCTGTATGGAGTGTATTAGACATAAAGCAGCATGTGTGTGTGTTTGTGCAATGTGTCTGTCTGTATGGAGTGTATTAGATATAAAGCAGCATGTGTGTGTTTGTGCAATGTGTCTGTCTGTATGGAGTGTATTAGACATAAAGCAGCGTGTATGTGTTTGTGCAATGTGTCTGTCTGTATAGAGTGTATTAGACATAAAGCAGCGTGTGTGTGTGTTTGTGCAATGTGTGTATGTATGGGGTGTATTAGACATAAAGCAGCGTGTGTGTGTGTTTGTGCAATGTGTCTGTCTGTATGGAGTGTATTAGACATAAAGCAGCGTGTGTGTGTGTTTGTGCAATGTGTTTGTCCGTATGGGGTGTATATTACTGGTATTGTATCGATCTATGAAGAAACTGAGTCATTTACACATATTAACGAACTTGACTTAAACACTGAGTACATGCATGTGCGCAGTAGTTGTAGCAGGACATATCACGTGCAGAAACAGACGTGGTGCGTGCACGTGCTCATGTAAGTATGAAAAATACGTCGTTACGCATCTTGGAAATCTCAGGAACTGTGACATCTTATGTAATGTGACATTTATAATACTCGCACATCTAATATATCTTAACGTTATTTTTTAATAGTGACCAGCAAATATGACACTCACGGGATTTCTGGACTCTTTCCAGACCACATCGTTGACGCGTCTGGCGACATTGACCATTAAGGTTCGAGTGACAGCGTAACATGGACGTCGTGGGTTTGAATATTTCACTTTCTTCTATTTACAGGAAGAACGTCGTGTTTTTGTTTACGTTTTTATTTCCTGGTTTCTCCAAACAGCCTGATGAGGTGTTGTTGTAGTTTATTTCCTGGTTTCTCCAAACAGCCTGATGAGGTGTTGTTGTAGTTTATTTCCTGGTTTCTCCAAACAGCCTGATGAGGTGTTGTTGTAGTTTATTTCCTGGTTTCTCCAAACAGCCTGATGAGGTGTTGTTGTAGTTTATTTCCTGGTTTCTCCAAACAGCCTGATGAGGTGTTGTTGTAGTTTATTTCCTGGTTTCTCCAAACAGCCTGATGAGGTGTTGTTGTAGTTTATTTCCTGGTTTCTCCAAACAGCCTGATGAGGTGTTGTTGTAGTTTATTTCCTGGTTTCTCCAAACAGCCTGATGAGGTGTTGTTGTAGTTTATTTCCTGGTTTCTCCAAACAGCCTGATGAGGTGTTGTTGTAGTTTATTTCCTGGTTTCTCCAAACAGCCTGATGAGGTGTTGTTGTAGTTTATTTCCTGGTTTCTCCAAACAGCCTGATGAGGTGTTGTTGTAGTTTATTTCCTGGTTTCTCCAAACAGCCTGATGAGGTGTTGTTGTAGTTTATTTCCTGGTTTCTCCAAACAGCCTGATGAGGTGTTGTTGTAGTTTATTTCCTGGTTTCTCCAAACAGCCTGATGAGGTGTTGTTGTAGTTTATTTCCTGGTTTCTCCAAACAGCCTGATGAGGTGTTGTTGTAGTTTATTTCCTGGTTTCTCCAAACAGCCTGATGAGGTGTTGTTGTAGTTTATTTCCTGGTTTCTCCAAACAGCCTGATGAGGTGTTGTTGTAGTTTATTTCCTGGTTTCTACAAACAGCCTGATGAGGTGTTGTTGTAGTTGGTAGATGCCACGTGTGTTCAGATGACTAAAATATCATAGCACTGACAAAACCAGCCATTATGTGGGCCATCGTTTTAGTGATTCGACAACAAATTGTGGAAACATTAATTACCGGAAGTAGACATAGTTCCTTTGGTAATTTTATTACACTACACAAGCCCCCTAACACTTTGTTAACACTACACAAGTCCCCTAACACTTTGTTAACACTACACAAGCCCCCTAACACTTTGTTAACACTACACAAGTCCCCTAACACTTTGTTAACACTACACAAGTCCCCTAACACTTTGTTAACACTACACAAGTCCCCTAACACTTTGTTAACACTACACAAGTCCCCTAACACTTTGTTAACACTACACAAGTCCCCTAACACTTTGTTAACACTACACAAGTCCCCTAATATCTGTCGACACCACATATCTCCATTAACACCTTCTTGTCACCACACAAGTCCCTAATGCTTGTTGACACCACACAACTCCCCATAACACCTTCTTGACACCACACAGTCCCCTAATGCTTGTTGACACCACACAACTCCCCATAACGCCTTCTTGACACCACAACAGGTCCCTACACAGGCTTGTTGACACCACACAACTCCCCATAACACCTTCTTGACACCACACAGTCCCCTAATGCTTGTTGACACCACACAACTCCCCATAACACCTTCTTGACACCACACAGTCCCCTAATGCTTGTTGACACCACACAACTCCCCATAACACCTTCTTGTCACCACACAAGTCCCCTAACACTTTGTTAACACTACACAAGTCCCCAGTACCTGTTGACAAAATCTCCTAACATTTGTAGTATCTCTTAAAACCGCCACGTACACTCCATCATATACTCTCATTTATTAGGTTTAACTTTTGCGTTCATCATTATGAAACACTCACCAACGTTAACTAATGTACAATAAAAACTGTATCTTCAAGCAAAAGAAGAAAAACTCTCAGTTTTGTTTGCTTGTTAGATTTTGACAAATGTTTCTGTCTCTACTTTTGAAATTGTACTCTAGAGGGAGCTTTATCAATTTACACTTGGACGCTTTCAATTTTTCTTCGTATAAAATTTTTAGGTTTTATCTTCTCTCTTTGAACGTAACTTCGAAATACTCGAAGTGGGATAATGTTTTATAGAACTCACTCATGAGTAAAGTACCTATAATTTATTGTGATTTGTTACAAAATTAGTGAAATATTGTGAACATTTGGAATGCATATAATGCTGAAGTGCACGAGATACGTTATTAATCTCTGAGGGTTTCCGTATTGATCTCTGAGGGTTTCCGTATTGATCTGTTACGTTCAGAACGTTGAGCTGCACGGCTCAGAAAACGTCTATCGACCTCAACAGGGGCGTTTAACGAAGTAAAAGATTTTAGAAGTAACAACCCTACGTTAGGTTCTTTTGTTTTACTGCCAGTTGAGTGCACTTCTTGAAAAATTAACCGCGAAGGAAAAGAAAAAAACGCTTCCAATTTTAGTCAGTTATAAGAGAGATATAGCTGGGTCACGATTCGTAGTGTTAAGTGATTAGTTTATTTCTGTTTGGAGAACACACACCATTGAAGGCTCTTGTTAACGGTGAAAAGGTTCTGCCCGTGAGGTGGTATATGTAGTTTACATTAATACAGTCACGTTTCTCTTAGCAAGTTCGTTTGTTTTGTTTGTGTGTGTGTTTTGCAGATACTAAGCAGGGAACAAATCTAAACAAACTCAAATTCAAAGTAGCCCTACTTACACAGCAACTAAAACTAAAATTAAACCAATATAAAGGAACGTCTTTATACCTATACTAACTAATAACCTAACATCTAACTGTAGCACGGGCCCGGCATGGCCAAGTGGTTAAGACATTCGACTCGTAATCTGAGGGTCGCGGGTTCGAATCCCCGTAACTCTAAACATGCTCGGCCTCCCAGCCATGAGGGCGTTATAATGTGAGGGTCAATCCCACTATTCGTTGGTAAAAGAGTAGCCCAAGCGTTGGCGGTGAGTGGTCATGGCTAGCTGCCTTCCCTCTAGTCCTACATTGTAAAATTAGTGACGGCTAGCGCAGACAGCCCTTGTGTAGCTTTGCGCGACACTCAAACCAATTACAGTACAACGCCCCCTACAGTCCGGTACCGGGTTTTACTCTAGTTCCTAAGCATTCGGTGATGGTCACTTGCTTCTCTCTTTTTTAACCTGAAGATGACCTTGTTCTCTCCTTATCAGTAAAGTCCGGTGATGGTCACTTTCTTCTCTCTTTTTTAACCTGAAGTTGACCTTGTTCTCTCCTTATCAGTAAAAGTGTTAATACCCATACCAGCCGTTCTGAGATATATTTTTTTTTTTTTTTTTTTTAATTTCGAGCAAAGCTACTCGAGTGCTATCTGCGCTAGCCGTCCCTAATTTAGCAGTGCAAGACTATAGGGTTGGCAGCTAGTCACCACCACCCACCGTCAATTCTTGGGCTACTCTTTTACCAACAAATAGTGGGATTTACCGTAATATTATAACGCCTTCACGGCTGAAAGGGCGAGTATGTTTGGCGCGACGGGGATGCGAACCCGCGGATTAGGAGTCGAATGCTCTAACCACCTGGCTATAGTTCCGTCAGACAGGAGTTGACGATGGGTGCTAACCTTCCTCCAGTAACTGATTTGATCGATGACTGAAATAAACTGTTTTTGGTATCTTTTATTTTACAACGTTGTAGTTAACCAAACTTCGTATAACAATAGATATATATATTCCACACATGACGCGTTATTTTGCAAAACAAAATTACACAAAACGGTTTCTTATTTGATGACTTTATGGATTGAAAGAAATTCACTTTAACAATTTGATGGGTTTTGTGCAAAATTTCGGAATTTGTATAAAAAAATGTAACACCAATATGCAATTTATGGGGTTTGTGAATAATATTGTGACATTACGCCTACTCTATAATTCGCTATTATACAGATAACCAACTGTTTAATGATTGTATCACAAACTTGTTTTATTTTCATCAAAGGTGAAAAAAAATATATTCTGTGAAACAGATGGATTACTTGAATATATTCATATGAAAGAACCGAAAAACAAGGCTATAATTGCTATATATTTACATTTTACTACACGTATAAGTTGTTGCTGCTATCAAGACAGAATTGTTTAGGCATTAGCGAAAAATAAACTGTTCAAACTCTATAAATAGCTTCTACCCATAGGTCTTGTAAACATTTCAGAAAGTATCTTCTAATTCATCTCTCTTTTGAAATCAAAAAGTTTCCTTCGAGCCTTTAAAAAGTTGTTTGCTGAGTTAAGCATACTCGGTCGGATTTTCCCGGGAGGCAGAATGTGAGTAGAATGTTAAACTAACCAATAAGGTGTCAACTTTTGTTGATTCGTTCTGAATGTCTACCAATGAAAAGTCAGGTCTCCAACAAGGCTTTTTATTTATTAACATTTCTTTTCTGTTATGTAAATCTTAAATATAAATGAAACTGACGATTTAGCTTAAGATAATATTCACTGTGTGGTGTGGGTTGTATTTAATTTTAAACTCCCTGAATTATAATGTTCAAAAAGTAAAACATAAATGAATAAAGGTCTGCTGAAAATCCACATATTTGTATATGTTCGTCACTTCACTAATAACACACAAATTATTACTTTTACTTCTGTATTTTTTATTAAGTACCAAGCTGCATAATGGACCATTTATACCATACCCACCGCGGGTATCGAAACCTAATTGTCAGCGATATAAATCCTCAAACTTACCGCTGAGCTATCCAGGGTTGTTTGATGTTGAATAAATTAAATGTAATTTAGATATAAATAAATGATACACCACCCCCCAAAAAATTAGGTAAACGTTGAATTACCCCCGTCAAAGATCAGAACGACACCTTTATTACTTAAACAGGTTTAATATTTTAGAGGTGTTTATTTATATAATAAACTAAAACTATGGAAAGGAAAGTGTTACAAGAATTTTTCAACATGTAACTTAGTAAAGATTTATTAAAATTGCGAAGTGGCTACGGTTAAAAATAGCACAGCGGAGAACGTTTTCAAACACAAACAAGTAAAGGTTTATTAAGTAGAGTTAATAAGAAAATAACAGTTAATATTACATTATATTATTTAAAACTTTAATAATATTTTTAAAATGTTACTGGAAGACGGAAATTTGAATAAATGAAAAAAACTAACAGGAAGTTGTTTGATATTCAAAACAACAACTTTTAGGCTTAACATATACAATAAAACAAAAGATGCTTTGTTTTAGGCCTGAACTGTTATTTCTTACATTTTGTATCTTCAATGCTAAACTTATTAGATGCTCTTGATTCTCCAAGTATAAACTATAACTTATAAAACAATAAAGTAATTTTGATCAACTTTAGTTATTTATAATTGTAACCAAATAAAACTTTAAAATGGTTAAATTTAGTGTTTAACGTGCGTTTCACTGGCTCAGAGATAAGCCTGAATGCCTAAAACGCTAAAAACAAGGCCCGGCATGGCCATGTGGGTTAAGGCGTTCGACTCGTAATCCGAGGGTCGCGGGTTCGAATCCCCATCGCACAAAACATGCTCGACCTTTCAGCCGTGGGGGCGTTATAAAGTTACGGTCAATCTCACTATTCGTTGGTGAAAGAGTAGCCAAAGAGTTGGCGGTTGGTGGTGATAGCTAGCTGCCTCCCATCTAGTCTTACACTGCTAAATTAGGAACGGCTAGCACAGATAGCCCTCAAGTAGCTTTGCGCGAAATTCAAAAAACAAACAAACACTAAAAACAGGGTTACGATAGTCGTGGTGAGTACGCCATTGTAGAGTTTTAGGCTTAAAACAAATATGTGTGTAGCATATATAAGACACGATTACAGATATGCCGTAACATATATAAATACATCGGTGGGTGATTGCTTTATTCATGTAAAGCGTTCTTGTTGTTTTTTAGTTTTGTGAATACATAAAGTTCTTTAAAGTGGGTATTTGATCTTGGAACCCATTATTACTCGACTTCGGATTTATTATTCGTTTTTATCCTATTAAAATACTTTACTTTGACAGCGCCGTAGTGACCTTGAGGTCACGCATAAGAACACTAAAACTATTTCTTAAAAGCTATCCATCTAAGTAACTGCTTTGATAAAAAGTTGCTTTAGAACTTACGACATTCTGATACTCGTATAACCATATGCACGTGGGTTTTTAAATACAGGATACATAGGGTATACAAATATAGATAGCATCACGTTGTAAGCATAACTGAGTCAGGTTTACCCTATTTTGTTTTCTGAAAGAAAAAACCGCTGTATATCTTTGTATTATAAACGAACGTTTAATGCAAACTGGTATTTGTTATCACGTGATAACTGGCATTAGGATAAGAATGGAACAGTGTGCTACAACCAGTTGATGCGAGTATCGAATACACAGATTTCATTCTTAACAAAAGCTGTAACAATAATTCGACTTGAAGACGACATTATGGTCATTCTGCAAAATATTCTAGACTGCTACCTGGACTTTCACAGGATCTCCAAAGTTTTCTATTTCAAGAGTAAATAAAAGTAAAAATGCAGTAACAAATATTTATTTCTTGCTTTCCAAGTTTGTATGTCATGCTGTGTTGTAACCTACAGAGTGCACATATCTTCTCAAGTTTGTATGTCATGCTATGTTGTAACCAACAGAGTGCATATTCCTTCTCAAGTTTGTATGTCATGTTGTGTTGTAACCTACAGAGTGCATATTCCTTCTCAAGTTTGTATGTCATGCTATGTTGTAACCTACAGAGTGCATATTCCTTCTCAAGTTTGTATGTCATGCTGTGTTGTAACCTACAGAGTGCATATTCCTTCTCAAGTTTGTATGTCATGCTATGTTGTAACCTACAGAGTGCATATTCCTTCTCAAGTTTGTATGTCATGTTGTGTTGTAACCTACAGAGTGCATATTCCTTCTCAAGTTTGTATGTCATGCTATGTTGTAACCTACAGAGTGCATATTCCTTCTCAAGTTTGTATGTCATGCTATGTTGTAACCTACAGAGTGCATATTCCTTCTCAAGTTTGTATGTCATGCTGTGTTGTAACCTACAGAGTGCATATTCCTTCTCAAGTTTGTATGTCATGCTATGTTGTAACCTACAGAGTGCATATTCCTTCTCAAGTTTGTATCTCACGTTGTGTTGTAACCTACAGAGTGCATATTCCTTCTCAAGTTTGTATGTCATGCTATGTTGTAACCTACAGAGTGCATATTCCTTCTCAAGTTTGTATGTCATGCTATGTTGTAACCTACAGAGTGCATATTCCTTCTCAAATTTGTATGTCATGCTGTGTTGTAACCTACAGAGTGCATATATCTTCTCAAGTTTGTATGTCATGCTGTGTTGTAACCTACAGAGTGCATATTCCTTCTCAAGTTTGTATGTCATGCTGTGTTGTAACCTACAGAGTGCATATTCCTTCTCTAGTTTGTATGTCATGCTGTGTTGTAACCTACAGATGGCATAATTCTTCTCACGATTCATGGGATGCGCAGGTTTTACTGATACTACTACAGTACAAAGTGCAGCGTTAAGCGTTCTTTATATGACATCATTTTAGTGTCTACTGACTGACTGACAGACAACACCCTACTCTATGGTGGTGCGAATGATTAAAACAGGTGCCTCATCCAGACGACCTTCAGTCCTTTTTTCGGGGAAATAAAGTGATAGTTCCGATGTGGATTTTACGGACTTGCAACGTTAAACTCTGGGTTTTGATTCTCCGTGTTCAATAGAGCCGATAATATATTACGCTGAAACAAATGAACTCAGAAAGAAAAATTGCAGGAAACAAAATCTGAACGACATGACAACAGTAGATCCTGCTGCCATAATTTATACCTGACAACGGTAGATCCTGTTGCCATAATTTATACATGACAACAGTAGATCCTGCTGCCATGATTTATATATGACAAATGCAGATCCTGCTGCCATAATTTATATATGACAACTGTAGATCCTGCTGCCATAATTTATATATGACAACTGTAGATCCTGCTGCCATAATTTTATATATGACAACTGTAGATCCTGCTGCTATAATTTTATGTGTGACAACAGTAGATCCTGCTGCTATAATTTTATGTGTGACAACAGTAGATCCTGCTGCCATAATTTATAAATGACAACAGTAGATCCTGCTGCCATAATTTATATATGACAACTGTAGATCCTGCTGCCATAATTTATATATGACAACTGTAGATCCTGCTGCCATAATTTTATATATGACAACTGTAGATCCTGCTGCTATAATTTTATATATGACAACTGTAGATCCTGCTGCTATAATTTTATATGTGACAACTGTAGATCTTGCTGCCATAATTTTATATATGAGACAACTGTAGATCCTGCTGCCATAATTTTATATATGACAACTGTAGATCCTGCTGCCACAATTTATATATGACAACTGTAGATCCTGCTGCCATAATTTATATATGACAACTGTAGATCCTGCTGCCATAATTTATATATGACAACTGTAGATCCTGCTGCTATAATTTTATGTGTGACAACTGTAGATCTTGCTGCCATAATTTTATATATGACAACTGTAGATCCTGCTGCCATAATTTATATATGACAACTGTAGATCCTGCTGCCATAATTTTATATATGACAACTGTAGATCCTGCTGCTATAATTTTATATATGACAACTGTAGATCCTGCTGCTATAATTTTATGTGTGACAACTGTAGATCTTGCTGCCATAATTTTATATATGAGAACAGTAGATCCTGCTGCCATAATTTTATATATGACAACTGTAGATCCTGCTGCCATAATTTATATATGACAACTGTAGATCCTGCTGCCATAATTTATATATGACAACTGTAGATCCTGCTGCCATAATTTTATATATGACAACTGTAGATCCTGCTGCCATAATTTTATATATGACAACTGTAGATCCTGCTGCTATAATTTTATGTGTGACAACTGTAGATCTTGCTGCCATAATTTTATATATGAGAACAGTAGATCCTGCTGCCATAATTTTATATATGACAACTGTAGATCCTGCTGCCATAATTTATATATGACAACTGTAGATCCTGCTGCCATAATTTTATATATGACAACTGTAGATCCTGCTGCTATAATTTTATATATGACAACTGTAGATCCTGCTGCTATAATTTTATGTGTGACAACTGTAGATCTTGCTGCCATAATTTTATATATGAGAACAGTAGATCCTGCTGCCATAATTTATATATGACAACTGTAGATCCTGCTGCCATAATTTTATATATGACAACTGTAGATCCTGCTGCGATAATTTTATATATGACAACTGTAGATCCTGCTGCCATAATTTATATATGACAACTGTAGATCCTGCTGCCATAATTTTATATATGACAACTGTAGATCCTGCTGCCATAATTTTATGTATGACAACTGTAGATCCTGCTGCTATAATTTTATGTGTGACAACAGTAGATCCTGCTGCCATAATTTATACATGACAACTGTAGATCCTGCTGCCACAATTTATATATGACAACTGTAGATCCTGCTGCCATAATTTATATGTGACAACTGTAGATCCTGCTGCCATAATTTATATATGACAACTGTAGATCCTGCTGCCATAATTTTATATATGACAACTGTAGATCCTGCTGCTATAATTTTATATATGACAACTGTAGATCCTGCTGCTATAATTTTATGTGTGCAACTGTAGATCTTGCTGCCATAATTTTATATATGAGAACAGTAGATCCTGCTGCCATAATTTTATATATGACAACTGTAGATCCTGCTGCCATAATTTATATATGACAACTGTAGATCCTGCTGCCATAATTTTATATATGACAACTGTAGATCCTGCTGCTATAATTTTATATATGACAACTGTAGATCCTGCTGCCATAATCTATATATGACAACTGTAGATCCTGCTGCCATAATTTATATATGACAACTGTAGATCCTGCTGCCATAATTTTATATATGACAACTGTAGATCCTGCTGCTATAATTTTATGTGTGACAACTGTAGATCTTGCTGCCATAATTTTATATATGAGAACAGTAGATCCTGCTGCCATAATTTTATATATGACAACTGTAGATCCTGCTGCCATAATTTATATATGACAACTGTAGATCCTGCTGCCATAATTTTATATATGACAACTGTAGATCCTGCTGCTATAATTTTATATATGACAACTGTAGATCCTGCTGCCATAATTTATATATGACAACTGTAGATCCTGCTGCCATAATTTATATATGACAACTGTAGATCCTGCTGCCATAATTTTATATATGACAACTGTAGATCCTGCTGCTATAATTTTATGTGTGACAACTGTAGATCTTGCTGCCATAATTTTATATATGAGAACAGTAGACCCTGCTGCCATAATTTATATATGACAACTGTAGATACTGCTGCTATAATTTTATATATGACAACTGTAGATCCTGCTGCTATAATTTTATGTGTGACAACAGTAGATCCTGCTGCCATAATTTTATATATGACAACTGTAGATCCTGCTGCTATAATTTTATATATTACAACTGTAGATCCTGCTGCCAACGAAAATCACAATATAACATTATACATAACAACTTGTGACAACGAAAATCACGATATAACATTATACGTAACAACTTGTGACAACGAAAATCACGATATAATATTATACGTAAAAACCTGTGACAACGAAAATCACGATATAACATTATACGTAACAACCTGTGACAACGAAAATCACGATATAATATTATACGTAACAACCTGTGACAACAAAAATCACGATATAACATTCTACGTAACAACTTGTGACAACGAAAATCACGATATAACATTATACGTAACAACCTGTGACAACGAAAATCACGATATAACATTTTACGTAACAACCTGTTACAACGAAAATCACGATATAACATTATACGTAAAAACCTGTGACAACGAAAATCACGATATAACATTATACGTAACAACCTGTGACAACGAAAATCACGATATAATATTATACGTAACAACCTGTGACAACGAAAATCACGATCTAACATTCTACGTAACAACTTGTGACAACGAAAATCACGATATAACATTATACGTAACAACCTGTGACAACGAAAATCACGATATAACATTCTACGTAACAACCTGTGACAACGAAAATCACGATATAACATTCTACGTAACAACCTGTGACAACAAAATCACGATATTACATTATATTTTTTATAAATTCTCATGAAGAATAAATTTTATTGCCTATAGTGTCAGTGCATTAATTCTATAAGTTGCCACTAGATGCCTCCCTAATGATGTGTTGACTTTCTATAATGGTAATTTGTTTTTACCTTGTAATGCATTGGTTCAGGCATTAGTAGAAACGGAAACTTTAAATAATAAGTCTTGGCCTTCGAAAACATTTTTCTAGAGTTTACTTAGCCTCTTCCTGTATATCTTCTCTTCAGTATGCGAACAGTTTCCGTTTGTGTAACAACGGTAAATGTTAGATAATGTATAAATATTCTCAGTAAAGGTTAAAACGTCACCATCAACCTTTAACCCTTGTTTCAACGTAAAGGTCCAGTAAGAAGGTCACCTGGTGACATTTTATTAGCGAGTATGTTTTACTAGTTTGTTTACAAATGTGAGAAGTGCAATCAGAGAGAGAGTACATACCCTGGACCACACTGCTTCTTTTCTAGAGTTCATGCATATTGGAAAAAGTCAATATTTCACCTTCGAAAACTCGTAAAATCTCAGATTCAGAATGGTCAACGATCCGGTGTAGCGTGACGAGGAATCTCTATCTTAATGTGAACATAAAATCCGGTACAACTTTCAGAGTTATTACACCAAAACCCAGAAAATGCTCTATCTTCTAATGTAAAACAAATCAAAGTGATTCAGAATCCAGATCTAGACCACATTTGTGGAAGATTGTCTCGTACTGACTTCTCATCATGTGAGACACTTTCTTGTTTGTTTTACACCAAAGATATATTGGTCTACCAGTTTTAGACGTTTCTAGTTTTGAACTAAATAGAATATTCAACATCACCCACCGTCAACTCCTGGGCTACATTTCTCTGATTAAAATAGAACCACCGTCAACTCCTGGGCTACATTTCTCTGATTAAAATAGAACCACCGTCAACTCCTGGGCTACTCTTTTACCAACAAATAATGGGATTGACCGTCACATTATAAAGCCCCCACGGCTATAAGGGCGAGCATGTTTGGCGCGACGGGGATGTGAACCCGCGACCCTCGTATTACGAACCGCACGTCTTAACCCACCTGGCCATGCCGGGCCCCGAACCGCAAACTATAAAAATAATAAACTTTTAATTAATGCAGTTCACGACCCTCTGTCTAAGGAACTGATAAGAGATCGAGATGTGTCCGTCACCTCTTATCTTAAAGTGTGAAAGAGCTAACGTTATATTGCTATTGGTCAAAGTGTTCACATTCTGTTATACATTTTACATACTGTTATACATTGATGTTATTGTTTATATACATGGAGTAGGTATTGAGTAAATGTCTAAATAGTAAACCAGAGGGCAGTGTGTGATTAAAACACTGTACGAGTTGTTGTTCAGTGTGTGATTAAAACACTGTACGAGTTGTTATTCAGTGTGTGATTAAAACACTGTACGAGTTGTTATTCAGTGTGTGATTAAAACACTGTACGAGTTGTTGTTCAGTGTGTGATTAAAACACTGTACGAGTTGTTATTCAGTGTGTGATTAAAACACTGTACGAGTTGTTGTTCAGTGTGTGATTAAAACACTGTACGAGTTGTTATTCAGTGTGTGATTAAAACACTGTACGAGTTGTTATTCCGGTCTGTATAATATTGGGTTGAGTATTTGTTTCTTTCAAAACACACCTACACACCTGTTTTGTGTAAAAGGGTGTGCTCTAAGTTTAATCTCTTTCGAAACATATCAACGCTCTGTTCAGACAGGTTCTCTGTACTTGGTGTAGAGTCATGTCTCGTCACGTACCAGAAGTTATAGGGTGGCAAATTATTCGACTGTTCAAATATGATATGAAGCGAACGGGCATTATTAGAACAGTGGGGTATTTCCTGTATAATGTATCCAATATCCTGAAATGTCATCGGACTACAGGAAACATGGTTCTGGTAAAGTCTACTGCTGAGATGATCGTGTTTTAATCAGGTAAACATATCAAAGTCGAAAGAAATCTTGCAACACTTTATGACAGGAGTGGCATGAACACATTTATTACAAGGTATCTAGAAGAACAGTGAATACCAGATTGACAAAATAAGCTTATTTTGTAAACAGGGCTAACTGTAAACCGATAGTAACCAGAATTCATCGCCGTCACCAGTTTACAGTTAGGCCACTGGAGACATATCACACGATTCCTGTTTTCAGTTTTGATGGTAGGATTCGTGTTCGTCGTTTGCCTGGAGAAGAGATCAGATAAGACTGTCTTTCCCACAGGTGGTGGTGCAGTATATGTTTGGGCAGCTATTTATCATGGTAGAAAACTGCTCTTCATATCCTTTAGGGAAACGTTAATGGTTCTCCTAAAGGCATCATAGAGAGACGATATTTCTGCCTCATACTAAGGCAAGGCTTGGCAACAACTTTATTTTCCAGAATGACAATGCCACTGCCTACAGGACACATATTGTAAAGGATAATCTCGACCAGGAGGACATTACAAGATTACCATGACTAGCAAATTCTTCATATTGTAATCTCATTAAGAAGTGTTGGGCTGAACTGACCAGGCAAGTTACTAACCACAAGCCTAAACTGAGTTGCAGCGCCCTCTAGTTAAAGATTAAGGTGAAATTATGGTAGATTACAACAAAAACCTCATCGACAGTAAACCTCGTCTCATTTTTAAGGTTATTAGAGTATTTAGACCACCAACCAAGAATTGAATGTTGAATACCAGCTAATAGAAGGTTACAGACGCTATTTATAATAGTGGTATGGTTTGTCTCTATATGTGTTTTCTCATGACAGATGAAATTCTGAATTACACATCTGTCTACAGGTGTCTGATTAAATTGTTTGTTGTTCTAATGAATCGTTCATTATGTCTGTTCATTATACACATTACATTTCACATAATGTCTGTTCATTATACACATTACATTTCACATAATGTCTGTTCATTATACACATTACATTTCACATAATGTCTGTTCATTATACACATTACATTTCACATAATGTCTGTTCATTATACACATTACATTTCACATAATGTCTGTTCATTATACACATTACATTTCACATAATGTCTGTTCATTATACACATTACATTTCACATTATGTCTGTTCATTATACACATTACATTTCACATAATTACTGTTCATTATACACATTACATTTCACATAATGTCCGTTCATTATACACATTACATTTCACATAATGTCTGTTCATTATACACATTACATTTCACATAATGTCTGTTCATTATACACATTACATTTCACATAATGTCTGTTCATTATACACATTACATTCCACATAATGTCTGTTCTTTATACACATTACATTTCACATAATGTCTGTTCATTATACACATTACATTTCACATTATGTCTGTTCATTATACACATTACATTTCACATAATGTCTGTTCATTATACACATTACATTTCACATAATGTCTGTTCATTATACACATTACATTTCACATAATGTCTGTTCATTATACACATTACATTTCACATAATGTCCGTTCATTATACGCATTACATTTCACATAATGTCCGTTCATTATACACATTACATTTCACATAATGTCTGTTCATTATACACATTACATTTCACAGTGTTACGTCACCTGGTGTATTTGTATTTCATCTTTAAAATAATTATTTTTGTTATAGAATATGCAAACACTTTGGTCAAGACTATAAAATCTCAGGTCCTTGATTTGATGGTCACTTAGTGTGTCAGCGGTAAGCCTTCTATCTTATAGTGTTAAAATCCGTAGTTAAATCCCTCGTGGTGGGCAGGAAATATAGAATTCATCATCTCTCACATGCAAGTTTGAAACATAAATATATAATATATAAATATAGAATTCCTCATCTCTCACGTGCGAGTTTGAAACATAAATATATAATATATAAATATAGAATTCCTCATCTCTCACGTGCGAGTTTGAAACATAAATATATAATATATAAATATAGAATTCCTCATCTCTCACGTGCGAGTTTGAAACATAAATATATAAATATAGAATTCATCATCTCTCACGTGCGAGTTTGAAACATAAATATATAATATATAAATATAGAATTCCTCATCTCTCACGTGCGAGTTTGAAACATAAATATATAATATATAAATATAGAATTCATCATCTCTCACGTGCGAGTTTGAAACATAAATATATAATATATAAATATAGAATTCCTCATCTCTCACGTGCGAGTTTGAAACATAAATATATAATATATAAATATAGAATTCCTCATCTCTCACGTGCGAGTTTGAAACATAAATATATAAATATAGAATTCCTCATCTCTCACGTGCGAGTTTGAAACATAAATATATAATATATAAATATAGAATTCCTCATCTCTCACGTGAAAGTTTGAAACATAAATATATAATATATAAATATAGAATTCCTCATCTCTCACGTGCGAGTTTGAAACATAAATATATAATATATAAATATAGAATTCCTCATCTCTCACGTGCGAGTTTGAAACATAAATATATAATATATAAATATAGAATTCCTCATCTCTCACGTGCGAGTTTGAAACATAAATATATAATATATAAATATAAAATTCCTCATCTCTCACGTGCGAGTTTGAAACATAAATATATAATATATAAATATAGAATTCCTCATCTCTCACGTGCGAGTTTGAAACATAAATATATAATATATAAATATAGAATTCCTCATCTCTCACGTGCGAGTTTGAAACATAAATATATAAATATAGAATTCATCATCTCTCACGTGCGAGTTTGAAACATAAATATATAATATATAAATATAGAATTCCTCATCTCTCACGTGCGAGTTTGAAACATAAATATATAATATATAAATATAGAATTCATCATCTGTCACGTGCGAGTTTGAAACATAAATATATAATATATAAGTATAGAATTCCTCATCTCTCACGTGCGAGTTTGAAACATAAATATATAATATATAAATATAAAATTCTCTCTCTGTGTATTTTTTATATAAAACTTTTTCCAGGAACAAAACTAAACATAAAGCTTATTTAAGTATTTAATTTCAAATCAAGGTAGAACTTTTACACATATTATATCTTTGTTTGTTGTTGTTAAGTACAAAGTAATGCAATTGGTGTGTTCACCTCGCGCATTACCCCCTGTTTTTAGTGTCATAATCTCTTAGTCTTACCAGTGAAATAATGGAAGTGTTAGATCATGTGACGGATTTCCTCTTATGTATTTATTTTAATATCAATGTTTTCTGGTTAGATATATATATAGAAATTGATGTAACATATATTGTTATATCTGTATTGCAATATTCCCGCCTATTCTCTAAACTTGTAAAACATTGTCGAGTGTAAAATCAACAAGTTACTACGTGTGTATATAAATACTAGTAATTGGCAGTATTGTTGTCTTAGCTGAAATTTCCAAACTCTCTCCTCTGAAAATTACAAATGTTAACCAACACAACTCGAAGAGATATTGTAGGTTTGCTACAGTTGGTATACTTTAAACTTTGTAAGTGATAACTGTGAATTATGCTTATTAATCGGGAAACTATTGATCTTTGACCAGGAATATTTATAGATTTTCAATGTTAGAAACGGTTTAACTCCAGCAGTTTAACATCAGATTCTAGTATTTTTACGAAAACATTATGTAACTTCAGTTGTGAAAAACTCACGTGTAATCAGCAGAGAGCTAGCTAGCTCCCTGTTAGGTGAATTGTGCCTGTATCAACTCGACATTAACTCGCTCATCGTAAACCTTCTACAGAATATCAAAAACGTTCTGAATCAAATAGAAGACTCAATGTCGTTTTTATGTTTATAAAAATTGTGTATACAAATCATTATTTGTAATAACCGTTATTGTAAATTGTATTATTGTTTATATATTAAAATATATTTGTATTAAACAGTAAACTGTTTGTATCAATCGTATTAGTAACTATCATAAATTGGATACATCTCGAAATTTAATTAACTTCTCAATCCAAGTTACAATTTAACAGATTCTAGGGTATTTAAAATCGTAATACATAACGTAATAAATATTATGCTTCTCAGAGATAAATTATAAAACGTAACAATCAATACAAGATAAACTGGGGGAACTGCTTATTCTTCGTTTAACGCATTTTCTGATTATAAGAACAATCTAATTTTACCCAATGGCTCAGCAATAAGTATGAAGGGCTTTTAATGCTAAAAAAACGGGTTTCAATACCCGTTGCTGGCACAGCACGGATAGCCCATTGTGTAGCTTTGCGCTTAAGAACATACTGTATTATGATATAATCTATTTTATATGATTTATGTGTTTATTTTTTATCGTCTTTGGAAACAGAATAAATATAAGAAGCTGGTTAACAGCTGATTCAGGTCGGAGCTTCTTTTCACGGCCGCGTTCTCATAACAACCAGTCATTTGTATTGTTTATTTTCCTTCACTGAGTCAAACTTGAGATACTTTTGAAGACCAGTGCTAAAAGCTTGGATAGAGATATGTTAGAAAAGTGCAGAGAATCGACCACTAATATCATATACAAGAAAAGAGCCCGTAAATTCAGAGAACTGTACTTCAAACTGATCATTTGGATGGAAAACATAAGGTACTGTTCATCACGCACAAAAAATATCTTATGATACGTTTAGGACGAATTATGATACGAACAATGAAGTAAATTCGGTGTTTGAACAGGGGTTCATCGTTTTACTGTGAAGACCCACATCACAGACTATTAGACTCAAGAGAATTGTCTTCACTTGGACTAAGTTAGGTTGTTATATTGTTAAAGCTCACTTTTGTTTGTTAGCTATGTTTGTTTGTCTGTAATTAAGCACAAAGCTACACAATGGGCTATCTGTGCTCTGCCCACCACGAGTATCGAAACCCGGATTCTAGCGTTGTAAGTCCGCGTACATGCCTCTGTGCCACTGGGAGGGGCCGTTTGTTAGCTGCGGCCTAGAGAATAAATAAAGATAACTGTTTTAAGAAGTTTTTTTGGTTTTTTTACTGGCAACACAGCTTGCATTTAGAAAAACTCACATCTTATTGAACACCCGGATATCGTAATATTTTCGCTATCCAAAAAAAAAAAAATTATTTTACGCTTAAGGGCTTGTCTTCTGTTGATCGCTTACCTTTGAAAATCGTATAACAGAACGATATAACTAATTCATTCCAGGGAGATAATTTTCCCGCGGGAAGTAAGTGTAAGAAGCAGACGACAGGCTTAAGTTATTATACAGGAAGATTTACTCCGAAAGAAAATATAAAACAAGAAGGGGAAGAACTTGTCAACTGCTACGTTGCGTTCACGCGCTTTTAACAACCAATGGACGTTATCAAAGGGTTAAGGAAGGTTTTTTTGTGTGTAACTCGGTCTTCCCGGGATTTCCTTCTCTGCTTGGAGAAAGCGTTGTTCCCCTAGTGTTTATAGTTCGCCCTAAATGATTTTATTTGTTGGTGTTTTGGAAGATTACCAGATAAGAGGATAAGTAATAATCAAAACCCTCTCAGCAGAATTCAAGAATCATATAAGTATTTCAGACTTTATAAGTAGCTGCTAACAACTGTACTTAAGTACTCTATGTTTCTGTTTCCATTCATTTGCGAGAAACATAAAAACGAATGAAACTCCGATGGTAAATGTAACGTTATGTACGACGCCTTTTATGATCATATGTAGTTAAAGAGCTCTTCGAGAGCTCGCTAAAGAAAAAAACACACAAGGTTTTCGTCATCACGTAACTTCCCTCGAAAGTCACTGTGCGATATAGAATTTCATGGTACAATTTCATTGTTGTTGTTATTGAATTAAACGCACATTGTTTGAAGCAGCACCCTTCAGACAGAACGCGAAACAAGGCAGCAGATAATAAAAACTGAAACATATTTATGTCAATGTTTTCCAAACACTCCTCATGATGCTTATAAAACAGTCATTAAAAGGTGGATTGGACGACTTGGGTGTGTTTTAACTGTGTGGATTCTCCCCTTTATCTGACATCTTATAGACAACAAAGTATTGAATTACTCAATATCAAACAAAAACATTGTTTTTGAAAATATACAAATTCGTCAGTATTAGAGTATAGAAACAGCATCCATGCTTCGTGACAGAGGTAATGTATTCTGAATGTGTTATGAATTTCATAATTTAATAACAGCAATATGTGGATTTGGTAACTCATAACAATACACAGTAGATCATATAACAATATAAGGCTTTGACAACTGATAACAATACACAGTTCTTATAACTCGTAACAATTCGCAGTAGGTCATATAATAATGTAAGTAACTTATACTACAAAATAAATAGCTGACAACTGATAACAATACACAGTAGGTCATATAACAATATAAGTAACTTATATTACAATATAAATTGACAACTGATAACAATACACAGTAGGTCATATAACAATGTAAGTAACTTATATTACAATATAAATTGACAACTGATAACAATACACAGTAGGTCATATAACAATGTAAGTAACATATCACAATATAAAACTGACAACTGATAACAATACACAGTAGGCCATATAACAATATAAGTAGCTGACAACAATACACAGTAACTTATATTACAATATAAATAGCTGACAACTGATAACAATACACAGTTCTTATAACTGATAACAATACACACTAGGCCATATAACAATATAAGTAACTTATATTACAATATAAATAGCTGAAAACAGACAACAATACACAGTAAGTCATATAACAATGTAAGTAACTTATATCACAATATAAAACTGACAACTGACAACAATACACAGTAACTTATATTACAATATAAATAGCTGATAACTTATAACAATACACAATAACTTATATCACAATATAAAACTGACAACTGACAACAATACACAGTAACTTATATTACAATATAAATAGCTGATAACTTATAACAATACACAATAACTTATATTACAATATAAATAGCTTATAACTTATAACAATACATAATAACTTACATTACAATATAAATAGCTGATAACTTATAACAATACACAATAACTTACATTACAATATAAATAGCTGATAACTTATAACAATACACAATAACTTACATTACAATATAAATAGCTGATAACTTATAACAATACACAATAACTTACATTACAATATAAATAGCTGATAACTTATAACAATACACAATAACTTACATTACAATATAAATAGCTGATAACTTATAACAATACACAATAACTTACATTACAATATAAATAGCTGATAACTTATAACAATATACAATAACTTACATTACAATATAAATAGCTGATAACTTATAACAATACACAATAACTTATATTACAATATAAATAGCTGATAACTTATAACAATATACAATAATTTACATTACAATATAAATAGCTGATAACTTATAACAATACACAATAACTTACATTACAATATAAATAGCTGATAACTTATAACAATACACAATAACTTACATTACAATATAAATAGCTGATAACTTATAACAATATACAATAACTTACATTACAATATAAATAGCTGATAACTTATAACAATACACAATAACTTATATTACAATATAAATAGCTGATAACTTATAACAATATACAATAATTTACATTACAATATAAATGGCTGATAACTTATAACAATACACAATAACTTACGTTACAATATAAATAGCTGATAACTTATAACAATACACAATAACTTACATTACAATATAAATAGCTGATAACTTATAACAATATACAATAACTTACATTACAATATAAATAGCTGATAACTTATAACAATACACAATAACTTATATTACAATATAAATAGCTGATAACTTATAACAATATACAATAATTTACATTACAATATAAATAGCTGATAACTTATAACAATACACAATAACTTACATTACAATATAAATAGCTGATAACTTATAACAATACACAATAACTTACATTACAATATAAATAGCTGATAACTTATAACAATACACAATAACTTATATTACAATATAAATAGCTGATAACTTATAACAATATACAATAATTTACATTACAATATAAATAGCTGATAACTTATAACAATATACAATAACTTACATTACAATATAAATAGCTGATAACTTATAACAATACACAATAACTTATATTACAATATAAATAGCTGATAACTTATAACAATACACTGTGACTCAATGTAATCAATAAACATTGATTGATATCATGCAATATTACATAGATCTCATATAAGTTACCAATATGTATTAAGTTTTATATAAAATTAAAACAGTAACGTCTATGTGAGGGAAGCTTTCTAAATTTCGTCAAACTTGCAAAAATGTATAGCAGAGATGACAATATGATCCCTGAGAGAGAGGTGAGTCAGCGGGTTTATCATGCTTAAAACCAGACTTCGAAACCCGCAGTGAACAGACTGGGTGAAATAACCCATTGTGTATTTGTTTGTCCTCTGATGACTCAGTTATAAGTTAGAAAGCTGATAATGTTAGAAAACTGGGTTAGTCCCTTAAGCTTTGAGCTTCAACAAAATAATAAAAAAAACAATTTCAACGTTTATTGAGTATTTGTTCTAACATCCAACATCAACGGTAAATTCTGTGTTATTTAAGTGAGCAAAACAACTGTCATGTAGAACGAAACCTGTTGGTTTCGTGTTATTTAGTGTCATAAGTAACTAGTGTTAGTAGAATACATTAGGAAGTATATACACCATTCATCCGTTTTCAGTAGTGATTAGACATAGCAGAATGTAATTAAATTACTATTAACACATTTATTACTTATTTATTTACTTTTTTACTTTATCGATTTATATAACGTTCCAGTTTTACAGTATATCACTTTAAATAACGTTCCAGTTTTGCAGTTTATCACTTCATATAACGTTCCAGTTTTTTACTTTATCACTTTATATAACGTTCCAGTTTTACAGTATATCACTTTATATAACGTTCCAGTTTTACAGTTTATCACTTTATATAACGTGCCAGTTTTACAGTATATCACTTTATATAAAGTTCCAGTTTTACAGTATATCACTTTATATAACGTTCCAGTTTTACAGTTTATCACTTTATGTAACGTTCCAGTTTTACAGTATATCACTTTATATAACGTTCCAGTTTACAGTTTATTACTTTATATAACGTTCCAGTTTTACAGTATATCACTTTATATAATGTTCCAGTTTTACAGTTTATCACTTTATATAACGTTCCAGTTTTACAGTTTATCACTTTATATAACGTTCCAGTTTTACAGTATATCACTTTATATAACGTTCCAGTTTTACAGTTTATCACTTTATATAACGTTCCAGTTTTACAGTTTATCACTTTATATAACGTTCCAGTTTTACAGTATATCACTTTATGTAACGTTCCAGTTTTACAGTTTATCACTTTATGTAACGTTCCAGTTTTACAGTTTATCGCTTCATATAACGTTCCAGTTTTTTACTTTATCACTTTATATAACGTTCCAGTTTTTTACTTTATCACTTTATATAACGTTCCAGTTTTACAGTATATCACTTTATATAACGTTCCAGTTTTACAGTTTATCACTTTATATAACGTTCCAGTTTTACAGTATATCACTTTATATAACGTTCCAGTTTTACAGTTTATCACTTTATGTAACGTTCCAGTTTTACAGTATATCACTTTATATAACGTTCCAGTTTACAGTTTATTACTTTATATAACGTTCCAGTTTTACAGTATATCACTTTATATAACGTTCCAGTTTTACAGTTTATCACTTTATATAACGTTCCAGTTTTACAGTTTATCACTTTATATAACGTTCCAGTTTTACAGTATATCACTTTATATAACGTTCCAGTTTTACAGTATATCACTTTATATAACGTTCCAGTTTTACAGTTTATCACTTTATATAACGTTCCAGTTTTACAGTTTATCACTTTATATAACGTTCCAGTTTTACAGTATATCACTTTATGTAACGTTCCAGTTTTACAGTTTATCACTTTATATAACGTTCCAGTTTTACAGTATATCACTTTATATAGCGTTCCAGTTTTACAGTATATCACTTTATATAACGTTCCAGTTTTACAGTTTCACTTTGTTCTTCTTGGCCTGAAAAAGGTGTAGATCTCATAATATATGATAACAAGAAACCCACTTGAAGTAAAATGTATTCTAAAGACGCTGGTGTGGGTGTTAAAACTTTAATTAACATAAAGTACATAATAACGTTTCGGCCTTCTTAGGTCATCTTCAGGTTAACAAAGAGAGTCTGCAAACCAGTCGTCTTTAGAACACATATCTCATAATAAATCCATAAACTAGTTCGACTTTTGACCGACAGATGACTCTGTACTGTGATGCTGCAAGGAACTGATGACATAACCGACCACGCTCGAAAACACCAGTAACAACATCGCTATCGTATATAAATAACACCACATACGAGTGTGGTACTTCCAACGGTTTATTTGTGCACGTGCATGATAAGTAACAAATACTTTTCATCAAGAAATCGAATATCGTATCTTGGTCAATTTCTATGCTTTGTCCGTGTTGATAATTCAGAGCAACCCAAATACTTTATGTCTTTTATTTTCGCGAATGCGGTATATCTACCACTTCCTCTGTAGTAAGTTTAGCGAGAGCAGGTATACTGCTGAAAGTAAGGAACATCTGTTTCGTGTTGTTCACCATCCGCTCCTCGAACAAAGAACTTCTTGCATGCGCGTTCGAACTTTTTCTTGCGTTTCATTCTCTCCTTAGGATGATCTCCCAACAACAGTTATTAGGCCGGAAGAAGTACGCTTTTCCACGAAAACCTATCAGAGCTATACACGCAGACAGGGCTGAAAGGGTCACTAGGCGACAGACCACGTGCGCACATGAGCTATACACGCAGCCAGGACTGAAAGGGTTACTAGGCAACAGACCACGTGCGCACGTTCGACCCAGTTTGTTTTCCATAGATTTTTTTCTCAACTTTTTTTTTTCATTTTTTCTTTGAATTGTTGAGCTATATTTTTACGAACTGTGTTCCAAGAGGCTAGCAAGAGGGTTTCATATAGTATACAAACCATACGTCGTATTTCGTTTTACCCGTCTATCTTTCGACCTCTGCTGTATTAATATATTTATAATCACAAAATACATTCTATGTAAGGCTATTAATATGTATTTGCATAAATATGTGAAATTTTAAAAAGTACAAATAAACAGTTTGAAGCATTTTAGATGGATATACATATATATATATATATAGAGAGAGTGTGTGTGTTTGTGTGTGTTGTTTTTATAGAAAAGTCACATCGGACTATTTGCTGAGCCCACCGAGGGGTATCGAACCCCTGACTTACCGCTCTACTATCGGGAGGCTATAGAGAGAGAGATGAGTGGGCATGCGTTTATTAAAAACAAAAATGCAAATATTTAAAATAAAATGAATAGAAAAATAGAAACAGCGAAACGGAGACATCCTAACTTACAGAGAATTAGGTAGATATGCTTCCCCAGTGGTATATCTGCGGATTAACACCGGGTTTTAATATCTCAGGTGGGCAGAGCACAGATAGTTCTTTGCGGTAGTTTTTGCTTAAATTAAAAACAATCAATCATGTAGATATACATTCATGAGCTAGCAGTACCCTCTAACGGATATCTTTGAAACTTAATATTCAATTTTGCTGAAAACGCTTTTTTAGAGGAACAGAAGAGCTCGTGCTCACGCTGCAAAAAATGAATGAAATTTTAACAGAACTTCCTGGCAAATTATGAATGTTTTGTATGAAGTAGCAGGAATAACGTCTGGAAGAAATGTGGACACATTGACAACACTTGTCCATTACATATAACTTAACAACACTTGTCTATTACATATAACTTAACAACACTTGTCCATTACATATCACTTAACAACACTTGTCTATTACATATAACTTAACAACACTTGTCCATTACATATCACTTAACAACACTTGTCTATTACATATAACTTAACAACACTTGTCCATTACATATAACTTAACAACACTTGTCTATTACATATAACTTAACAACACTTGTCCATTACATATCACTTAACAACACTTGTCTATTACATATAACTTAACAACACTTGTCTATTACATATAACTTAACAACACTTGTCCATTACATATCACTTAACAACACTTGTCTATTACATATAACTTAACAACACTTGTCCATTACATATAACTTAACAACATTCTTGTCCATTACATATAACTTAACAACACTTGTCTATTACATATAACTTAACAACACTTCTCTACTACATATAACTTAACAACACTTGTCTATTACATATAACTTAACAACACTTGTCCACTACATATAATTTAACAACACTTGTCCATTACATATAACTTAACAACACTTGTCTATTACATATAACTTAACAACACTTGTCTATTACATATAACTTAACAACACTTGTCCATTAATATAACTAAACAACACTTGTCTGTTATATATAACTTAACAACACTTGTCTATCACATATAACTTAACAACACTTGTCCATTACATATAACTTAACAACACTTGTCCATTACATATAACTTAACAACACTTGTCTATTACATATAAATTAACAACACTTGTCCATTAATATAACTTAACAACACTTATCCATTACATATAACTTAACAACACTTGTCCATTAATATAAACTTAACAACACTTGTCTATTACATATAACTTAACAACACTTGTCTGTTACATATAATCTTAACAACACTTGTCCATTACATATAACTTAACAACACTTGTCTATTATATATAACTTAACAATACTTGTCCATTACATATAACTTAACAACACTTGTCTATTACATATAACTTAACAACACTTGTCCACTACATATAACTTAACACTTGTCTATTACATATAACTTAACAACACTTGTCTATTACATATAACTTAAATAAATACTTGTCCATTACATATAACTTAACAAATACTTGTCCATTAATATAACTTAACAACACTTGTCTCATTATATATAACTTAACAAATACTTGTCTATTACATATAACTTAACAACACTTGTCCATTACATATAACTTAACAACACTTGTCTATTACATATAAATTAACAACACTTGTCCATTAATATAACTTAACAACACTTGTCCATTACATATAACTTAACAACACTTGTCTATTACATATAACTTAACAACACTTGTCCACTACATATAACTTAACACTTGTCTATTACATATAACTTAACAACACTTGTCTATTACATATAACTTAACAAATACTCTGTCCATTACATATAACTTAACAACACTTCTGTCCATTAATATAACTTAACAACACTTCTGTCTATTATATATAACTTAACAACACTTGTCTATTACATATAACTTAACAACACTTGTCCATTACATATAACTTAACAACACTTGTCTATTACATATAAATTAACAACACTTGTCCATTAATATAACTTAACAACACTTGTCCATTACATATAACTTAACAACACTTGTCCATTAATATAACTTAACAACACTTCTCTATTACATATAACTTAACAACACTTGTCTATTACATATAACTTAACAACACTTGTCCATTACATATAACTTAACAACACTTGTCCATTAATATAACTTAACAACACTTGTCTATTATATATAACTTAACAACACTTGTCTATTACATATAACTTAACAACACTTGTCCATTACATATAACTTAACAACACTTGTCTATTACATATAAATTAACAACACTTGTCCATTAATATAACTTAACAACACTTGTCCATTACATATAACTTAACAACACTTGTCCATTAATATAACTTAACAACACTTCTCTATTACATATAACTTAACAACACTTGTCTATTACATATAACTTAACAACACTTGTCCATTACATATAACTTAACAACACCGTTTTTTTCTCGAAGCAGCTTTGGTTAGCGTGAATTCCTGAGAGGAACCCGTTTACTACTGATTTATAAATCAAACATATCGCTTCTAGGAACCAGAAAATTATCCATTCCAAATTTGTTGGCGGTCCGGCATGGCCAGGTGGGTTAAGGCATTCGACTCGTAATCTGAGGGTCGCGGGTTCGAATCCCCGTCGCACCGAACATGCTCGCCCTTTCAGCCGTTGCGGTGTTATAATGTTACGATTAATCCCACTATTCATTGGCAAAAGAGTAGCCCAAAAATTGGCGGTGGGTGGTGATGACTAGCTGTCTTCCCTCTAGTCTTACACTGCTAAATTAGGGACAGCTAGCGCAGATAGCCCTCGTGTAGCTTTACGCCAAATTCAAAAAACAAAACAAACAAACATGATTGTTGTGAATCGGTCAAGCGATTCAATAGTTGTAGTCGTACAAACACAAGGATACAAACTTTTATCAAAGTGTGATTTATGACCGAAGTGCTTGCCTTATCGTTAGAAATCAAGTGACAGAATAAAGTGAGGTTAAATAACTCGCTGATTGTTACAACGGATGAATTAAAACATTTAATGTTCTATCTAATTTTATAGGAGTTTAATTCATGAGTCAGCAAAATATTGTTACCCTCTTTGAGGTGTGTCAAAGACATTTTAAAATATTTCACTTCTATAGTAATGTTGCATCTACATGCATGTGTAGTTCCACTTTGGTAGTAGAGTTTTATCTGCACGTATTTATAGTTTTACTTCTATACTAGTGTTTTATCTACATGTAAATGTGGCTTCACTTCTATACTAGTGTTTTATCTACAAGTATGTGTGGCTTCACTTCTATACTAGTGTTTTATCTACGTGTAAATGTAGCTTCACTTCTATACTAATGTTGTATCTACATGTAAATGTAGCTTCACTTCTATACTAATGTTGTATCTGCATGTAAATGTCGCTTCACTTCTATACTAGTGTTTTATCTACGTGTAAATGTAGCTTCACTTCTATACTAGTGTTTTATCTACGTGTAAATGTAGCTTCACTTCTATACTAATGTTGTATCTACATGTAAATGTAGCTTCACTTCTATACTAGTGTTTTATCTACGTGTAAATGTAGCTTCACTTCTATACTAGTGTTTTATCTACGTGTAAATGTAGCTTCACTTCTATACTAGTGTTTTATTTATATGTATGTGTGGCTTCACTTCTAGACACATCTTTACATTTTCTCACTTTTATACATAAATTTCCAATTATTTGTTGTGTACAGCAGAGCTTCTTTACTCATATTTGATACTGAATATCAATATGCCTTTTTTACTCTAAAATTTAAACAAACATGTGTATTTAACACTGTTGTCAATGTTCTTTCATGGTATGTTGTTGCTATTTGTTATAAGAATGTAGGTGAACATAAAGCTATGTTGTTGTTATAAAAAAGGGTGAACATGGAGCTATGTTGTTGTTATAAGAATGTAGGTGAACATGGAGCTATGTTGTTGTTATAAAAAAGGGTGAACATGGGGCTATGATGTTGTTATAAAAAAGGGTGAACATGAGGCTATGATGTTGTTATAAAAATGTAGTTGAACATGAGGCTGTGTTGTTGTTATAAAAATGTAGGTGAACATGAGGCTATGTTGTTATAAAAATGTAGGTGAACATGGAGCTATGTTGTTGTTGTAAAAATGTAAGTGAACATGAAGCTATGTTGTTGTTATAAAAATGTAGGTAAGCATGAGGCTATGTTGTTGTTATAAAAATGTAGGTGAACATGGAGCTATGTTGTTGTTATAAAAATGTAGGTGAACATGGAGCTATGTTGTTGTTATAAAAATGTAGGTGAACATGAGACTATGTTGTTATAAAAATGTAGGTGAACATGAAGCTATGTTGTTGTTATCAATATGTGGGTGAACATGAGGTTATGTTGTTGTTATAAAAATGTAGGTGAACATGAGACTATGTTGTTGTTATAAAAATGTAAGTGAACATGGGGCTATGTTGTTGTTATAAAAATGTAGGTGAACATGGAGCTATGTTGTTATAAAAATGTAGGTGAACATGAAGCTATGTTGTTGTTATAAAAATGTAAGTGAACAAGAGGCTATGTTGTTGTTATAAAAATGTAGGTGAACATGAAGCTATGTTGTTGTTATCAATATGTGGGTGAACATGGGGTTATGTTGTTGTTATAAAAAACGTAGGTGAACATGAGACTATGTTGTTGTTATAAAAATGTAAGTGAACATGGGGCTATGTTGTTGTTATAAAAATGTAGGTGAACATGAAGCTATGTTGTTGTTATAAAAATGTAAGTGAACATGGGGCTATGTTGTTGTTATAAAAATGTAGGTGAACATGGGGCTATGTTGTTGTTATAAAAATGTAGGTGAGCATGAGGCTATGTTGTTGTTATAAAAATGTAAGTGAACATGAGGCTATGTTGTTGTTATAAAAATGTAAGTGAACATGAAGCTATGTTGTTGTTATCAATATGTGGGTGAACATGGGGTTATGTTGTTGTTATAAAAATGTAGGTGAACATGAGACTATGTTGTTGTTATAAAAATGTAAGTGAACATGGGGCTATGTTGTTGTTATAAAAATGTAGGTGAACATGAAGCTATGTTGTTGTTATAAAAATGTAAGTGAACAAGAGGCTATGTTGTTGTTATAAAAATGTAGGTGAGCATGAGGCTATGTTGTTGTTATTAAAATGTAAGTGAGCATGGGGCTATGTAACACTTTGTCTAAACAGTATTGTTGTCTTACGGTTAATATCTAGTGGACTTTACTTTTATGGATAAGCTGATATTCTTAATTGAAATATTTATAAACACAGAACCTAAATATATAAACTACAGAACTTCTGTTGTTCCCTATGTTTTGACTGTAACTGTTTTAATAACAAGAGAATATACAGTTATATTCGATTACTTCGCGCTTTTGTTTTACAGAATTAACTCAGTAAATGTTCGTTTTATGATTATTTTCAAACAATGCTTCCAATTTTAACACTTCTTGTTCGTAATGAAAATAATCTTATTGTAAAACACAAACAAACTTACCTAAATGTTTTCTGTTTGTCCGCCATTTCCACTGACCTCCCCTTTCCTGTTTCACCCTAGTCATATCCTTTCTTATCCCCTGCATACATTCTTCTCTGTTTTTAACAGCCATTCACAAGACTGGGCGTCATTTTAATGATCATAACAAAGTCACAAAAGATGCCCCGGCCAACCTGATGTGTGCATAAATTATGCAAGTAATCCAAACCGCCTTCTCTCCGGCTAAGATTTATGTTAATAGGCGATGCACAAATGGTTTTCATACTTGTATGTCAATAATTTACGCACATAAAATAGAAAAGAAGGATTTTATACGAATCGTTTGAATTAATCAAAGCGTTTGTGATAATAATCGTTTCCGCTCGTCCGAGTTTTTTTGTGTTTTTTTAAGAAAGTAGAGTTGTATCTGAGGTTTTATTAAAACAAGGATAATCTGGAGTGTCTTCCAACTTGGAAACCTCTTGGCCCGGATTTCACTGGAGCTGGATCCGAATCGATTGTTATCTCCTTCCAGAAGCGATCTGACCCATGATGTTCGAAAGAGAAATCTCGAGTGTGCTCGGGACATGTGGACTCTGAACGGCAGGGCACTTCCTTCGTATCTGTAACGAAACGGTGAAATAATAATTCTGTCTCTTAATCCAAAACTTTCAGTGGTATTCTCTATATCGAGGAGTGAGGTAAAATCAATGTGATATTTGGTGTTACAGTCGTTAAAGTGTAAAACTCCGTGTATCGAACTTCAACAAGTACGTGAATGGATTGGTGCTATGGTGACACTTTTAGCACAACACAATAGGCTATGAACATTCTGTCCGTCGCGGAGAATTGAACCATGGATTTCAACGTTGTAAGTTCATACTTTCCACTGACCAACCAGGTCGATTCTAAACTTAAACACGATATACTCAAAATTCATGTCGTCTTAACTATAGATACAAAGATATGAAAGACTCAAGATGCGTCGTCTTGACTCTAGATTATAACATGACACACTCAAGATGCATTGTCTTGACTCTAGATCAAAACATATGACATACTTATGATGTGTCGTCTTGACTCTAGATTAAAACATATGACACACTCAAGGTGCATTGTCTTGACTTTAGATCAAAACATATGACAGACTTATGATGTGTCGTCTTCGTCTTGACTCTAGATTAAAACATATGACACACTCGAGGTGCATTGTCTTGACTCACTAACAACTCACATTAATTATTATCACTTGGTAACATTGAACAACACGTGTTATTAGTTGTTAAACTGTTTTTCGTAAGGCCCATTTATAAGTATTTATGCTTTATATATATATATATATAAAACGATTAAGCGATACATTTGTTATATACGTTGTATAAGTGGGACATTTGTAAATGGAGTGATTATACTGTACAAATAACTGTTTTAGCTTACATGACTTTAAGTATATTATATTTATATTGGGTATGTAATATCTTTAGTTTTTTCTGCTCACCTTTAAATCTAAAATAATTGTCAAATACTCACAAGTGTTTTAATTTTTGAAATGTGCGTCGATTTCTGTGCTGAAGTTTAACGTCCATTATAATTTACTCTTAACTAATACCCAACCTATAAAGGAGCTTTGGTAAAATAGAACTCACAACACAAAAATAAGGAAGATATTTATTTTCAGACTGAGAACTGGTTTGATTTGAATTTCACGCAGTGCTACTCAAGGGCTATCTGCGCTAGCCGTCCCTAATTTAGTAGTGTAAGACTGGAGGGAAGACAACTAGTCATCACCTCCCACCGCCAACTCTTGGGATACTTTTTTACCAACGAATAGCGGGATTGACCGTCACTTTATAACGCCCCCATGGCTGAAAGGGTGAGCATATTTGGTGTAATGGGGATTCGAACGCGCGACTCTCAGAGTGCGAGTTGAGTGCCTTAACCCACCTGGCCATGTCAGGCCCAGATTGAGGAAAGAGTTAATTCATTTTCAGACTGTGATAGCCCAATATTGAGGAAATGGTGTTGTCGCTTACGTTTTGTGACTGTGCAATATATTCATTGAGGAAAGAATATATTTATTTTTAGATTGTGATAGTGCAATATTGAAGAGATATAATAGCATGTTTAGGACAGTATACGGTGAATAAAAACTACAAAACATTGTATTTAACTTATTGGCGATATATGACAATATTTTCTCTTTGCTACTTGACGCCATCTGGTGACCATGCACAATTTCTGTTAACATTTTAAAATACAAATTTATTTTATTAAACTTTATGAAATGTGAAATATGTGTGTGTGTATACATATATATATATATATATATATATATATATATATATTAACACCTATTCCTGGAAGGAAAGGATATATGTTTTTCAAGTACATATAAATAAATGTTTATTTATTAACTATTTTCGGAATATATATTTGAATATATAATGCACAGGAAATAAACATTTATTCTAAAGTGGATGTGTATTAGGGCCCCGAAGAGAGACGAGTCTGTCTTGGACATCAGGAATTTCTTCTCCGAGTTTCCAATTCGTAAAGACTCCAAAATACAAACTTCTTAAACCATATAATTCAATTTACGAATCTTTGCCCATGAAGTTGTAGGCACGTTTACACAACCCACAAACAAAGGTCAAAACTAGGAGGAAAAAAATCAGGCCAGAACATTAAATATTTCAGTGAAGGATATATAATATGATTCAAATAAGAAAGGGACTCCTGGAGTATAAAGTATTTTTTTTAAATTATATTTACGGTTGGCATCCGGTTTCGGCAAGTTGCCAGCTTGGAGGTATTTTTCACTTGAATATTATAATCTTATCTTTGGTTTTATGTGGGGAAAAAAGTACAATGATAATTTCAGAAGCATTACTGGATATGCTAATTACTTAAATAACATTAAAAACAATGTTATGTAATATACACATATATATATATCGTTTTGTGTTGGAACGTGATTGGATATCAAATTTCTTACTATGATGCAATATGTGACCTCCACAAGTAGTTAATGGTATAAAAACTGGTCAGTGATATAATAACGTCTATTTATCTGTAATTAAACAAAAGAAATATATTTAAAAAAAAACCTGCAAAAATAATGACTTATTTTGTAAATACATACTTAGCTTCGTGTATATGTGAATGTATACGTAACTTATGTAAGCATGACAGTGATTTATGTGAAAATACTGGTGGTCTATGTAAACATGCCTGTAAGTCATGTAAACATGATTGTGATTCGTGCAAACATAATTGTTTTTCGTGTAAATATGTATATATGAATGATTCTTTTGAATTTATACTTGATTTATTCAAATAGAACTGTGATTCGTGTAAACATTTTCGTGATTCATGTAAAACTACCTGAAACACACCTGTGGCTCATGTACACATAACTTCTGTGATTCATGCAAAGATATACATTATATCTATAAACATATCCATGATACGTGTTTAGATTAACATGCACGATTCACCTGTAAATAAACAGAGAATTTCTCGTAAATAGGGTTATATCATACACCTGTTAATAAACACATAGGTTTCATTTGTGTATAACGATTAGTACAAGTATCCTTCTAGTGTTTGTTTAATTTATAACAATTAGTACAAGTATCCTTCTAGTGTTTGTTTAATTTTCGACAATTAGTACAAGTATCCTTCTAGTGTTTGTTTAATTTATAACAATTAGTACAAGTATCCTTCTAGTGTTTGTTTAATTTATAACAATTAGTACAGGTATCCTTCTAGTGTTTGCTTAATTTCCAACAATTAGTACAAGTACCCTTCTAGTGTTTGCTTAATTTTCAACAATTAGTACAAGTATCCTTCTAGTGTTTGTTTAAATTTCAACAATTAGTACAAGTATCCTTCTAGTGTTTGCTTAATTTTCAACAATTAGTACAAGTATCCTTCTAGTGTTTCTTTAATTTATAACAATTATTACAAGTATCCTTCAAGTCTTTGTTTAATTTATAACAATTAGTACAAGTATCCTTCTAGTGTTTGTTTAATTTATAACAATTATTACAAGTATCCTTCTAGTGTTTGTTTAATTTATAACAATCAGTACAAATATCCTTCTAGTGTTTGTTTAAATTTCAACAATTAGTACAAGTATCCTTCTAGTGTTTCTTTAATTTATAACAATTATTACAAGTATCCTTCAAGTCTTTGTTTAATTTATAACAATTAGTACAAGTATCCTTCTAGTGTTTGTTTAATTTATAACAATTATTACAAGTATCCTTCTAGTGTTTGTTTAATTTATAACAATCAGTACAAATATCCTTCTAGTGTTTGTTTAAATTTCAACAATTAGTACAAGTACCCTTCTAGTGTTTGCTTAATTTTCAACAATTAGTACAAGTATCCTTCTAGTGTTTTTTTAATTTATAACAATTATTACAAGTATCCTTCTAGTGTTTCTTTAATTTATAACAATTATTACAAGTATCCTTCAAGTCTTTGTTTAATTTATAACAATTAGTATAAGTATCCTTCTAGTGTTTGTTTAATTTATAACAATTATTACAAGTATCCTTCTAGTGTTTGTTTAATTTATAACAATCAGTACAAATATCCTTCTAGTGTTTGTTTAAATTTCAACAATTAGTACAAGTATCCTTCTAGTGTTTCTTTAATTTATAACAATTATTACAAGTATCCTTCTAGTGTTTGTTTAATTTATAACAATCAGTACAAATATCCTTCTAGTGTTTGTTTAAATTTCAACAATTAGTACAAGTATCCTTCTAGTGTTTGCTTAATTTTCAACAATTAGTACAAGTATCCTTCTAGTGTTTTTTTAATTTATAACAATTATTACAAGTATCCTTCAAGTCTTTGTTTAATTTATAACAATTATTACAAGTATCCTTCTAGTGTTTGTTTAATTTATAACAATTATTACAAGTATCCTTCTAGTGTTTGTTTAATTTATAACAATCAGTACAAATATCCTTCTAGTGTTTGTTTAAATTTCAACAATTAGTACAAGTATCCTTCTAGTGTTTGCTTAATTTTCAACAATTAGTACAAGTATCCTTCAAGTCTTTGTTTAATTTATAACAATTATTACAAGTATCCTTCTAGTGTTTGTTTAATTTTCAACAATTAGTACAAGTATCCTTCTAGTGTTTCTTTAATTTATAACAATTATTACAAGTATCCTTCAAGTCTTTGTTTAATTTATAACAATTAGTACAAGTATCCTTCTAGTGTTTGTTTAATTTATAACAATTATTACAAGTATCCTTCTAGTGTTTGTTTAATTTATAACAATCAGTACAAATATCCTTCTAGTGTTTGTTTAAATTTCAACAATTAGTACAAGTATCCTTCTAGTGTTTCTTTAATTTATAACAATTATTACAAGTATCCTTCAAGTCTTTGTTTAATTTATAACAATTAGTACAAGTATCCTTCTAGTGTTTGTTTAATTTATAACAATTATTACAAGTATCCTTCTAGTGTTTGTTTAAATTTCAACAATTAGTACAAGTATCCTTCTAGTGTTTGCTTAATTTTCAACAATTAGTACAAGTATCCTTCAAGTCTTTGTTTAATTTATAACAATTAGTACAAGTATCCTTCTAGTGTTTGTTCAATTTATAACAATTATTACAAGTATCCTTCTAGTGTTTGTTTAATTTATAACAATCAGTACAAATATCCTTCTAGTGTTTCTTTAATTTATAACAATCAGTACAAGTATCCTTCTAGTGTTTGTTTAATTTATAACAATTATTACAAATATCCTTTTAGTGTTTGTTTAATTTATAACAATTAGTTCAAATATCCTTTTAGTGTTTGTTTAATTTATAACAATTATTACAAGTATCCTTCTAGTGTTTGTTTAATTTTCAACAATTAGTTCATGTTTCTTTCTCGTTTCAATACAAAGATTTAATGAACAGAATCTTGAGTTTAACCTACATAAAAATTTGTTTTCTAGCAAGCAACTTTTCTGGATTTGCTGTTTCGTTTCTAGAGCTCTAGTGATAGGAATCAAGTTTCTCCAGTCTCGTAACTTGGGATCTGTTCCATTTCCTGACCTCGAAGTACTTTAGTTTACTGACCTTACATTTTGAAGACTCTTATATAAAGGAATCGGGAAATAGTGACATTTAGGCAGAAAGGAAGATGCTCTATGGCTTATATTTCACTTCATTATCACTAATGTAAGTACATTATAACTGTTTCTCCATTCGATGATTTCCAACCGTGTTGTTAAATTAATAGCGTAGTAAAACACCATGTTTGTACTCATTACAATTACTGTTTAATAAAGGAAAACAGCCAATTCTCAACCAGTATCATTACTTGTGTAAAGCCCACAGAAAACAAAAAAACACGCCCTGAGGAATTTTGTGTAAACAATAGTCGTTTGTTGTATAATGTCACCAAATCTTTTTAAAACAAATAAGCAAACAAAAACTCAGAATATGTATTCAAGAAACTGGTACAAATCATTTGAAAACAAAATAAATCAAGTGAAAAACTCAAGAGATCAACAAACGTTCAATTGTCGGATTAATTGTTTGTTTGTTTTAGAATTTCGCGCAAAGCTATACGAAGGTTATCTGCGCTAGCCGTTCCTATCTTAGCAGTGTAAGACTAGATGAAAGGTAGCTAGTCATCACCACCCACCGCCAACTCTTGGGCTACTCTTTAACCACCGAATAGTGGGATTGACCGTCACATAATAACGCCCCACGGCTGAAAGGGCGAGCATGTTTGGTGCTACGGGATTCGAAACTGCAACCCTCAAATTACGCGTCGAACGCCTTAACCCAACTGGTCACGCCGGGCCTAGTCGGATTAATTACAATATTAACAAATGAAAAGAATAGAGTGAAATAATTCAAGAAAAAATGTATTGTTATTAATTTTGAATTTTTATTTACGTCACTAAAATGTGCATTGTAATTTCAGTGAATGACGTAGGACTAACCTTCAGACTTACAACAATACCTAACTTTGTTGTTGTTTAAATACAAAACCATAGCAGTCGTTTTATTGCTCAGCCTATGAGCAATATCCAGCCCTAATAATAGATAAGTGTTAGCTAACACTACTCGGCCTGTTAACAATATCCAGCCTTAATAGTAGATAAGTGTTAGCTAACACTACTCGGCCTGTTAACAATATCCAGCCCTAATAATAGATAAGTGTTAGCTAACACTACTCGGCCTGTTAACAATATCCAGCCCTAATAATAGATAAGTGTTAGCTAACACTACTCGGCCTGTTAACAATATCCAACCCTAATAATAGATAAGTATTAGCTAACACTACTCGGCCTGTTAACAATATCCAGCCCTAATAATAGATAAGTGTTAGCTAACACTACTCGGCCTGTTAACAATATCCAACCCTAATAATAGATAAGTGTTAGCTAACACTACTCGGCCTGTTAACAATATCCAGCCATAGTAGCAGATAAACATTAACCATCAATAGTCGGTCTATTAACAATATCGAGCAGCAATTTTCTAAGTGTTTTTGGTTTTTGTTTTTTTTTGTATAACAAAGCCACATCGGTCTATCTGCTAAGTCCACGGAGGGGAATCGCACTCCTGATTTTAGCGTTGTAAATCCAGAGTCTTACCACTATACCAATGGGGGACAGTTTTCTAACAACAGTTTTTTACTATTATTTATGTAATACGTTTTCAAGATCACAATTCGCTGCGTAAGAAATCTAATTATCACCATTTGAAAATATAAAAAAGACAAAAGCTTGAGCAAAACATTTGTTCTAAAGGTAAATTTATAAATGAGAAAGATTTTTTATATCTTGAGTCGTTAATTCTCAGTTATATTCCACAGTTAATATTACTTCAGTTATATACAAACGATATTCAATAATGCTAAGTCTGATAATATTTTCCCAAGAATTTTAAAGGAGGTTAAGGATTAGATGTGCAAACCACTTCCCACTAATTTTTGTAAGTCCTTCAATATTTGGTGGATACCAGAGGACTGAATGTTAGCTAATGGATACCAGAGGACTGAATGTTAACTAATGTAATTCCTCTTTTCAAGGAAGGTGATAAAAATCATCCTAGTAATTATTTTCCAGTTGTGGGAAAGGTTTTGGAAAGTCTGTTAAAAGATGCTTTGCAAAGTCATGTAATAAAGTTTATTATTTCATTAGATAATCAACATCGTATCACTATGAGAAGTTCTTGTTTTACAAATCTTTTGACATTCTTTGAAAATGTTGAACCATATGTAAGTGAGGATAAGGGTGTAGATTTGGTGTATCTGGATTTTCAAAAAAAACCTTTGACAAGGTGCTATATGAAAGTCTTGTAAAAATTGTCTCTATAGATGTTGGTGATAAGATAGTTGATTGGATAGAAGAGTGACTGGATGGAAAAAAAACAACAGTGAGTTGTTATGGATGGAGTTTAGTCAAACTGAACTAATGTTACAAGTGGGGTACCTCAGGGCTCAGTCTTAGGACCTTTACACGTTTTTATTTACATCAGTGACATATAAGAAGGAATGGCCAGTAACTTACTTAAACTTCTAGATGATTTAAAGTCTTGGGTGTCAGTGGCTGTGAAGAGGATGTTGCTTATTTACAAAAGGATTTAGATCATTTATTGATTTGGGCAAATAAATAGATTGGTTTTAATTATAATAAATGCAAGATAGTACGTGTGGGTTATCATAACTTGAATTACAAGTTAAATTTGGGTGTAAAATAACCTTAAAAGTGTTATGAAAGAAAAGAATCTGGGTGTAATGGTTGATCATCTGGGTGTAATGGTTGATCAGTCTCTTAAGACATCCAGTCAGTGTGCTGTTGTTAGTGTTAGGGCAAGTAAACTTTTAGATTGTATCTACACAAATATTGACTAGAAGTCTAAATAAGTTATAATTTAATTGTAAAGGTCACTGGCTAGGTTACATTTGGAATATTGTGTTCAGTCTTGGATTCCTCACCTTACATTGAATTCCTGGGAAGGGTTCAGAGAAGTGTTACTTGAATGGTAGTAGAATGGATGGGTTGTCATATGAGGAGAGGTTAATATCTCTCAAATCCTTTTTTATTGAAAATCGAAGAAGATTGTGGTGTTTAAGCGACACAAGTAGGTAGGGTACGAATCATCTTCAACAAAGAAACTTTTATTTTTTTGACAGGGTGGTAGGCTAGTGGAACCGTTTGCCTGGGAATGTTGTGGAGACAGTACTTAAGAGAAAACTTGAGAAGAATATCAATGATAAGGGCTGGCTATAACAATTTTTATAAAGTTATTTATTCAATAGATTTAGTTTCGTTTAGGGAATAGGAGAAGCAAGATGGTCCAATAAATTCTTTCTTGTCTCTAAACATTATGTTATGTTATTAACCATATCTAGTTATAGTGACAAAAATACACGATTCAATAATATAAGGCACATTAAGAATATTCAATTATAGTAATTTATAAACAATATTAAATAACAAAAGGTCTATTAACAATCACCAGCTATAGTAATATATAAACAATATTAAATAACAAAAGGTCTATTAACAATAACCAGCTAGTGTAATTTATAAACAATATTAAATAACAAAAGGTCTATTAACAATATTCAGGTATAGTAATATATAAACAATATTAAATAACAAAAGGTCTATTAACAATAACCAGCTATAGTAATTTACAAACAATACTAAATAACAAAAGGTCTATTAACAATAACCAGCTATAGTAATTTACAAACAATACTAAATAACAAAAGGTCTATTAACAATAACCAGCTATAGCAACATATAAACAATATTCAATAACAAAAGGTCTATTAACAATAACTGGCTATAGTAATATATAAACAATATTAAATAACAAAAGGTCTATTAACAATCACCAGCTATAGTAATTTATAAACAATATTAAATAACAAAAGGTCTATTAACAATAACCAGCTATAGTAATATATAAACATTATTAAATAACAAAAGGTCATTAACAATAACCAGCTATTGTAATTTATAAACAATATTAAATAACAAAAGGTCTATTAACAATATTCAGCTATAGTAATATATAAACAATATTAAATAACAAAAGGTCTATTAACAATAACCAGCTATAGTAATATATAAACATTATTAAATAACAAAGGTCAATTAACAATAACCAGCTATTGTAATTTATAAACAATATTAAATAATAAAAGGTGTATTAATAATAACCAGCTATAGTAATATATAAACATTATTAAATAACAAAAGGTCAATTAACAATAACTAGCTATTGTAATTTACAAACAATATTAAATAACAAAAGGTCTATTAACAATCACCAGCTATAGTAATTTATAAACAATATTAAATAACAAAGGTCTATTAACAATAACCAGCTATAGTAATTTACAAACAATACTAAATAACAAAAGGTCTATTAAAAATAACCAGCTATAGCAACATATAAACAATATTTAATAAAAAAAGGTCTATTAACAATAACCAGCTATTGTAATTTATAAACAATATTAAATAACAAAAGGTCTATTAACAATATTCAGCTATAGTAATATATAAACAATATTAAATAACAAAAGGTCTATTAACAATAACCAGCTATAGTAATATATAAACAATATTAAATAACAAAAGGTCTATTAACAATAACCAGCTATAGTAATTGATAAACAATACTAAACAACAAAAGGTCTATTAACAATAACCAGCTATAGTAATATATAAACATTATTAAATAACAAAAGGTCAATTAACAATAACTAGCTATTGTAATTTATAAACAATATTAAATAACAAAAGGTCTATTAACAATCACCAGCTATAGTAATTTATAAACAATATTAAATAACAAAAGGTCTATTAACAATAACCAGCTATAGTAATTTATAAACAATACTAAATAACAAAAGGTCTATTAACAATATTCAGCTATAGTAATATATAAACAATATTAAATAACAAAAGGTCTATTGACAATAACCAGCTATAGTAATTTACAAACAATACTAAATAACAAAAGGTCTATTAACAATAACCAGCTATAGTAATTTATAAACAATATTAGATAACAAAGTTCTATTAACAATAACCAGCTATAGTAATATATAAACATTATTAAATAACAAAAGGTCAATTAACAATAACCAGCTATTGTAATTTATAAACAATATTAAATAACAAAGGTCTATTAACAATATTCAGCTATAGTAATATATAAACAATATTAAATAACAAAAGGTCTATTGACAATAACCAGCTATAGTAATTTACAAACAATACTAAATAACAAAAGGTGTATTAACAATAACCAGCTATAGTAATTTATAAACAATACTAAATAACAAAAGGTCTATTAACAATAACCAGCTATAGCAACATATAAAAAATATTTAATAAAAAAGGTCTATTAACAATAACCAGCTATTGTAATTTATAAACAATATTAAATAACAAAAGGTCTATTAACAATATTCAGCTATAGTAATATATAAACAATATTAAATAACAAAAGGTCTATTAACAATAACCAGCTATAGTAATATATAAACAATATTAAATAACAAAAGGTCTATTAACAATAACCAGCTATAGCAACATATAAACAATATTAAATAAAAAAGGTCTATTAACAATAACTGGCTATAGTAATATATAAACAATATTAAATAACAAAAGGTCTATTAACAATAACCAGCTATAGTAATATATAAACATTATTAAATAACAAAAGGTCAATTAATAATAACCAGCTATTGTAATTTATAAACAATATTAAATAACAAAAGGTCTATTAACAATATTCAGCTATAGTAATATATAAACAATATTAAATAACAAAAGGTCTATTGACAATAACCAGCTATAGTAATTTACAAACAATACTAAATAACAAAAGGTCTATTAACAATAACCAGCTATAGTAATTTACAAACAATACTAAATAACAAAAGGTCTATTAACAATAACCAGCTAAAGGAACATATAAACAATATTTAATAAAAAAAGGTCTATTAACAATAACTAGCTATAGTAATATATAAACAATATTAAATAACAAAGGTCTATTAACAATCACCAACTATAGTAATTTATAAACAATATTAAATAACAAAGGTCTATTGACAATAACCAGCTATAGTAATATATAAACAATATTAAATAACAAAGGTCTATTAACAATAACCAGCTATAGTAATATATAAACAATATTAAATAACAAAGGTGTATTAACAATAACCAGTTATAGTAATTTATAAACAATATTAAATAACAAAAGGTCTATTAACAATAACTAGCTATAGTAATATATAAACATTATTAAATAACAAAAGGTCAATTAACAATAACTAGCTATTGTAATTTATAAACAATATTAAATAACAAAAGGTGTATTAACAATAACCAGTTATAGTAATTTATAAACAATATTAAATAACAAAAGGTCTATTAACAATAACTAGCTATAGTAATATATAAAATATTATTAAATAACAAAAGGTCAATTAACAATAACTAGCTATTGTAATTTATAAACAATATTAAATAACAAAAGGTGTATTAATAATAACCAGTTATAGTAATATATAAACAATATTAAATAACAAAATATCTATTAACAATAACCAGCTATAGTAATATATAAACATTATTAAATAACAAAAGGTCAATTAACAATAACCAGCTATTGTAATTTATAAACAATATTAAATAACAAAAGGTCTATTAACAATATTCAGCTATAGTAATATATAAACAATATTAATAAACAAAAGGTCTATTAACAATAACCAGCTATAGTAATATATAAACATTATTAAATAACAAAAGGTCAATTAACAATAACTAGCTATTGTAATTTATAAACAATATTAAATAACAAAAGGTGTATTAATAATACCCAGTTATAGTAATATATAAACAATATTAAATAACAAAATATCTATTAACAATAACCAGCTATAGTAATATATAAACATTATTAAATAACAAAAGGTCAATTAACAATAACTAGCTATTGTAATTTATAAACAATATTAAATAACAAAGGTCTATTAACAATAACCAGCTATAGTAATTTATAAACAATATTAAATAACAAAAGGTCTATTAACAATAACCAGCTATAGTAATTTACAAACAATACTAAATAACAAAAGGTCTATTAAAAATAACCAGCTATAGCAACATATAAAAAATATTTAATAAAAAAGGTCTATTAACAATAACCAGCTATTGTAATTTATAAACAATATTAAATAACAAAAAGGTCTATTAACAATATTCAGCTATAGTAATATATAAACAATATTAAATAACAAAAGGTCTATTAACAATAACCAGCTATAGTAATATATAAACAATATTAAATAACAAAAGGTCTAGTAACAATAACCAGCTATAGTAATTTATAAACAATACTAAATAACAAAAGGTCTATTAACAATATTCAGCTATAGTAATATATAAACAATATTAAATAACAAAAGGTCTATTAACAATAACCAGCTATAGTAATTTACAAACAATACTAAATAACAAAAGGTCTATTAACAATAACCAGCTATAGTAATATATAAACAATATTAAATAACAAAAGGTCTATTAACAATAACTAGCTATAGTAATATATAAACAATATTAAATAACAAAAGGTCTATTAACAATAACCAGCTATAGTAATATATAAACATTATTAAATAACAAAAGGTCAATTAACAATAACCAGCTATTGTAATTTATAAACAATATTAAATAACAAAAGGTCTATTAACAATATTCAGCTATAGTAATATATAAACAATATTAAATAACAAAAGGTCTATTGACAATAACCAGCTATAGTAATTTATAAACAATACTAAATAACAAAAGGTCTATTAACAATAACCAGCTATAGTAATTTACAAACAATACTAAATAACAAAAGGTCTATTAACAATAACCAGCTAAAGCAACATATATAAACAATATTTAATAAAAAAGGTCTATTAACAATAACCAGCTATAGTAATATATAAACAATATTAAATAACAAAAGGTCTATTAACAATAACCAGCTATAGTAATATATAAACAATATTAAATAACAAAAGGTCTATTAACAATAACCAGCTATAGTAATTTATAAACAATATTAAATAACAAAAGGTCTATTAACAATAACCAGCTATAGTAATATATAAACAATATTAAATAACAAAAGGTCTATTAACAATAACCAGCTATAGTAATATATAAACAATATTAAATAACAAAAGGTCTATTAACAATATTCAGCTATAGTAATATATAAACAATATTAAATAACAAAAGGTCTATTAACAATAACCAGCTATAGTAATATATAAACAATATTAAATAACAAAAGGTCTATTAACAATAACCAGCTATAGTAATTGATAAACAATACTAAACAACAAAAGGTCTATTAACAATAACCAGCTATAGTAATATATAAACATTATTAAATAACAAAAGGTCAATTAACAATAACCAGCTATTGTAATTTACAAACAATATTAAATAACAAAAGGTCTATTAACAATCACCAGCTATAGTAATTTATAAACAATATTAAATAACAAAAGGTCTATTAACAATAACCAGCTATAGTAATTTATAAACAATACTAAATAACAAAAGGTCTATTAACAATATTCAGCTATAGTAATATATAAACAATATTAAATAACAAAAGGTCTATTAACAATAACCAGCTATAGTAATTTACAAACAATACTAAATAACAAAAGGTCTATTAACAATAACCAGCTATAGTAATTTATAAACAATATTAAATAACAAAAGTTCTATTAACAATAACCAGCTATAGTAATATATAAACATTATTAAATAACAAAAGGTCAATTAACAATAACCAGCTATTGTAATTTATAAACAATATTAAATAACAAAAGGTCTATTAACAATATTCAGCTATAGTAATATATAAACAATATTAAATAACAAAAGGTCTATTGACAATAACCAGCTATAGTAATTTACAAACAATACTAAATAACAAAGGTCTATTAACAATAACCAGCTATAGTAATTTACAAACAATACTAAATAACAAAAGGTCTATTAACAATAACCAGCTATAGTAACATATAAACAATATTTAATAAAAAGGTCTATTAACAATAACCAGCTATTGTAATTTATAAACAATATTAAATAACAAAAGGTCTATTAACAATATTCCAGCTATAGTAATATATAAACAATATTAAATAACAAAAGGTCTATTAACAATAACCAGCTATAGTAATATATAAACAATATTAAATAACAAAAGGTCTATTAACAATAACCAGCTATAGCAACATATAAACAATATTAAATAACAAAAGGTCTATTAACAATAACCAGCTATAGTAATATATAAACATTATTAAATAACAAAAGGTCAATTAAATAACCAGCTATTGTAATTTATAAACAATATTAAATAACAAAAGGTCTATTAACAATATTCAGCTATAGTAATATATAAACAATATTAAATAACAAAGGTCTATTGACAATAACCAGCTATAGTAATTTACAAACAATACTAAATAACAAAAGGTCTATTAACAATAACCAGCTATAGTAATTTACAAACAATACTAAATAACAAAAGGTCTATTAACAATAACCAGCTAAAGGAACATATAAACAATATTTAATAAAAAAGGTCTATTAACAATAACTAGCTATAGTAATATATAAACAATATTAAATAACAAAAGGTCTATTAACAATAACCAACTATAGTAATTTATAAACAATATTAAATAACAAAAGGTCTATTAACAATAACCAGCTATAGTAATATATAAACAATATTAAATAACAAAAGGTCTATTAACAATAACCAGCTATAGTAATATATAAACAATATTAAATAACAAAAGGTGTATTAACAATAACTAGTTATAGTAATTTATAAACAATATTAAATAACAAAAGGTCTATTAACAATAACCAGCTATAGTAATATATAAACATTATTAAATAACAAAAGGTCAATTAACAATAACTAGCTATTGTCATTTATAAACAATATTAAATAACAAAAGGTGTATTAACAATAACCAGTTATAGTAATTTATAAACAATATTAAATAACAAAAGGTCTATTAACAATAACTAGCTATAGTAATATATAAACATTATTAAATAACAAAAGGTCAATTAACAATAACTAGCTATTGTAATTTATAAACAATATTAAATAACAAAAGGTCTATTAACAATAACCAGCTATAGTAATATATAAACAATATTAAATAACAAAATATCTATTAACAATAACCAGCTATAGTAATATATAAACATTATTAAATAACAAAAGGTCAATTAACAATAACCAGCTATTGTAATTTATAAACAATATTAAATAACAAAAGGTCTATTAACAATATTCAGCTATAGTAATATATAAACAATATTAAATAACAAAGGTCTATTAACAATAACCAGCTATAGTAATATATAAACAATATTAAATAACAAAAGGTCAATTAACAATAACCAGCTATTGTAATTTATAAACAATATTAAATAACAAAAGGTATTAATAATAACCAGTTATAGTAATATATAAACAATATTAAATAACAAAATATCTATTAACAATAACCAGCTATAGTAATATATAAACAATATTAAATAACAAAAGGTCTATTAACAATAACCAGCTATTGTAATTTATAAACAATATTAAATAACAAAAGGTCTATTAACAATAACTAGCTATAGTAATTTACAAACAATACTAAATAACAAAAGGTCTATTAACAATAACCAGCTATAGTAACATATAAACAATATTTAATAAAAAAGGTCTATTAACAATAACCAGCTATTGTAATTTATAAACAATATTAAATAACAAAAGGTCTATTAACAATATTCAGCTATAGTAATATATAAACAATATTAAATAACAAAAGGTCTATTAACAATAACCAGCTATAGTAATATATAAACAATATTAAATAACAAAAGGTCTATTAACAATAACCAGCTATAGTAATTTATAAACAATACTAAATAACAAAAGGTCTATTAACAATATTCAGCTATAGTAATTTATAAACAATATTAAATAACAAAAGGTCTATTAACAATATTCAGCTATAGTAATATATAAACAATATTAAATAACAAAAGGTCTATTAACAATAACCAGCTATAGTAATTTACAAACAATATTAAATAACAAAAGGTCTATTAACAATAACTGGCTATAGTAATATATAAACAATATTAAATAACAAAAGGTCTATTAACAATAACCAGCTATAGTAATATATAAACATTATTAAATAACAAAAGGTCAATTAACAATAACCAGCTATTGTAATTTATAAACAATATTAAATAACAAAAGGTCTATTAACAATATTCAGCTATAGTAATATATAAACAATATTAAATAACAAAAGGTCTATTGACAATAACCAGCTATAGTAATTTATAAACAATACTAAATAACAAAAGGTCTATTAACAATAACCAGCTATAGTAATTTACAAACAATACTAAATAACAAAAGGTCTATTAACAATAACCAGCTAAAGTAACATATAAACAATATTTAATAAAAGGTCTATTAACAATAACTAGCTATAGTAATATATAAACAATATTAAATAACAAAAGGTCTATTAACAATAACCAGCTATAGTAATATATAAACAATATTAAATAACAAAAGGTCTATTAACAATAACCAGCTTAGTAATTTATAAACAATATTAAATAACAAAAGGTCTATTAACAATAACCAGCTATAGTAATATATATAAACAATATTAAATAACAAAAGGTCTATTAACAATAACCAGCTATAGTAATATATAAACAATATTAAATAAAAAAGGTGTATTAACAATAACCAGCTATAGTAATTTATAAACATTATTAAATAACAAAAGGTCAATTAACAATAACTAGCTATTGTAATTTATAAACAATATTAAATAACAAAAGGTGTATTAATAATAACCAGTTATAGTAATATATAAACAATATTAAATAACAAAATATCTATTAACAATAACCAGCTATAGTAATATATAAACAATATTAAATAACAAAAGGTCTATTAACAATAACCAGCTATAGTAATATATAAACAATATTAAATAACAAAAGGTCTATTAACAATAACCAGCTATTGTAATTTATAAACAATATTAAATAACAAAAGGTCTATTAACAATAACCAGCTATAGTAATTTATAAACAATATTAAATAACAAAAGGTCTATTAACAATAACCAGCTATAGTAATTTATAAACAATATTAAATAACAAAAGGTCTATTAACAATATTCAGCTATAGTAATATATAAACAATATTAAATAACAAAAGGTCTATTGACAATAACCAGCTATAGTAATTTATAAACAATATTAAATAACAAAAGGTCTATTAACAATAACCAGCTATAGTAATTTATAAACAATATTAAATAACAAAAGGTCTATTAACAATAACCAGCTATAGTAATATATAAACATTATTAAATAACAAAAGGTCAATTAACAATAACCAGCTATTGTAATTTATAAACAATATTAAATAACAAAAGGTCTATTAACAATATTCAGCTATAGTAATATATAAACAATATTAAATAACAAAAGGTCTATTAACAATAACCAGCTATAGTAATTTATAAACAATACTAAATAACAAAAGGTCTATTAACAATAACCAGCTATAGTAATTTATAAACAATACTAAATAACAAAAGGTCTATTAACAATAACCAGCTATAGTAAACATATAAACAATATTTAATAAAAAAGGTCTATTAACAATAACCAGCTATAGTAATTTATAAACAATATTAAATAACAAAAGGTCTATTAACAATATTCAGCTATAGTAATATATAAAAAATATTAAATAACAAAAGGTCTATTAACAATAACCAGCTATAGTAATATATAAACAATATTAAATAACAAAAGGTCTATTAACAATAACCAGCTATAGTAATTTATAAACAATACTAAATAACAAAAGGTCTATTAACAATAACCAGCTATAGTAACATATAAACAATATTAAATAACAAAAGGTCTATTAACAATAACTGGCTATAGTAATATATAAACAATATTAAATAACAAAAGGTCTATTAACAATAACCAGCTATAGTAATATATAAACATTATTAAATAACAAAAGGTCAATTAATAATAACCAGCTATTGTAATTTATAAACAATATTAAATAACAAAAGGTCTATTAACAATATTCAGCTATAGTAATATATAAACAATATTAAATAACAAAAGGTCTATTGACAATAACCAGCTATAGTAATTTACAAACAATACTAAATAACAAAAGGTCTATTAACAATAACCAGCTAAAGGAACATATAAACAATATTTAATAAAAAAAGGTCTATTAACAATAACTAGCTATAGTAATATATAAACAATATTAAATAACAAAAGGTCTATTAACAATAACCAACTATAGTAATTTATAAACAATATTAAATAACAAAAGGTCTATTAACAATAACCAGTTATAGTAATTTATAAACAATATTAAATAAAAGGTCTTTTAACAATAATCAGCTATAGTAATATATAAACAATATTAAATAACAAAAGGTCTATTAACAATAACCAGCTATAGTAATTTATAAACAATATTAAATAACAAAAGGTCTATTAACAATAACCAGCTATAGTAATATATAAACAATATTAAATAACAAAAGGTCTATTAACAATAACCAGCTATAGTAATATATAAACAATATTAAATAACAAAAGGTGTATTAACAATAACCAGTTATAGTAATTTATAAACAATATTAAATAACAAAAGGTCTATTAACAATAACCAGCTATAGTAATATATAAACATTATTAAATAACAAAAGGTCAATTAACAATAACTAGCTATTGTAATTTATAAACAATATTAAATAACAAAAGGTCTATTAACAATATTCAGCTATAGTAATATATAAACAATATTAAATAACAAAAGGTCTATTAACAATAACCAGCTATAGTAATATATAAAAACAATATTAAATAACAAAAGGTCTATTAACAATAACCAGCTATAGTAATTTATAAACAATATTAAATAACAAAGGTCTATTAACAATCACCAGCTATAGTAATATATAAACATTATTAAATAACAAAAGGTCTATTAACAATAACCAGCTATAGTAATATATAAACAATATTTAATAAAAAAGGTCTATTAACAATAACCAGCTATTGTAATTTATAAACAATATTAAATAACAAAGGTCTATTAACAATATTCAGCTATAGTAATATATAAACAATATTAAATAACAAAAGGTCTATTAACAATAACCAGCTATAGTAATATATAAACAATATTAAATAACAAAAGGTCTATTAACAATAACCAGCTATAGTAATTTATAAACAATATTAAATAACAAAAGGTCTATTAACAATAACCAGCTATAGTAATATATAAACAATATTAAATAACAAAAGGTCTATTAACAATAACCAGCTATAGTAATATATAAACAATATTAAATAACAAAAGGTGTATTAACAATAACCAGCTATAGTAATTTATAAACAATATTAAATAACAAAAGGTCTATTAACATATTCAGCTATAGTAATATATAAACAATATTAAATAACAAAAAGGTCTATTAACAATAACCAGCTATAGTAATTTATAAACAATATTAAATAACAAAAGGTCTATTAACAATAACCAGCTATAGTAATATATAAACAATATTAAATAACAAAGGTCTATTAACAATAACTGGCTATAGTAATATATATAAAACAATATTAAATAACAAAAGGTCTATTAACAATAACCAGCTATTGTAAGTTATAAACAATATTAAATAACAAAAGGTCTATTAACAATAACCAGCTATAGTAATATATAAACAATATTAAATAACAAAAGGTCTATTAACAATAACCAGCTATAGTAATATATAAACAATATAAATAACAAAAGGTCTATTAACAATAACCAGTTATAGTAATTTATAAACAATATTAAATAACAAAAGGTCTATTAACAATAACTAGCTATAGTAATATATAAACATTATTAAATAACAAAAGGTCTATTAACAATAACCAGCTATTGTAATTTATAAACAATATTAAATAACAAAAGGTCTATTAACAATAACCAGCTTATAGTAATATATAAACAATATTAAATAACAAAATATCTATTAACAATAACCAGCTATAGTAATATATAAACAATATTAAATAACAAAAGGTCTATTAACAATAACCAGCTATAGTAATATATAAACAATATTAAATAACAAAAGGTCTATTAACAATAACCAGCTATAGTAATTTATAAAACAATATTAAATAACAAAAGGTCTATTAACAATAACCAGCTATAGTAATATATAAACAATATTAAATAAATAAAAGGTCTATTAACAATAACCAGCTATAGTAATTTATAAACAATATTAAATAATAAAAGGTCTATTAACAATATTCAGCTATAGTAATATATAAACAATATTAAATAACAAAAGGTCTATTAACAATAACCAGCTATAGTAATATACAAACAATATTAAATAACAAAAGGTCTATTAACAATAACCAGCTATAGTAATTTATAAACAATATTAAATAACAAAAGGTCTATTAACAATAACCAGCTATAGTAATATATAAACAATATTAAATAACAAAAGGTCTATTAACAATAACCAGCTATAGTAATTTATAAAACAATATTAAATAAAAAAGGTCTATTAACAATAATCAGCTATAGTAATATATAAACAATATTAAATAACAAAAGGTCTATTAACAATAACCAGCTATAGTAATTTATAAACAATATTAAATAACAAAAGGTCTATTAACAATAACCAGCTATAGTAATATATAAACAATATTAAATAACAAAAGGTCTATTAACAATAACCAGCTATAGTAATATATAAACAATATTAAATAACAAAAGGTCTATTAACAATAACCAGCTATAGTAATTTATAAACAATATTAAATAACAAAAGGTCTATTAACAATAACCAGCTATATATAGGTATATATAAACAATATTAAATAAAAAAGGTCTATTAACAATAACCAGCTATAGTAATTTATAAACAATATTAAATAACAAAAGGTCTATTAACAATAACCAGCTATAGTAATATATAAACAATATTAAATAACAAAAGGTCTATTAACAATAACCAGCTATAGTAATATATAAACAATATTAAATAACAAAAGGTCTATTAACAATAACCAGCTATAGTAATTTATAAACAATATTAAATAACAAAAGGTCTATTAACAATAACCAGCTATAGCAACATATAAACAATATTAAATAACAAAAGGTCTATTAACAATAACCAGCTATTGTAATTTATAAACAATATTAAATAACAAAAGGTCTATTAACAATAACCAGCTATAGTAATATATAAACAATATTTAATAAAAAAGGTCTATTAACAATAACCAGCTATAGTAATATATAAACAATATAAATAACAAAAGGTCTATTAACAATAACCAGCTATAGTAATTTATAAACAATATTAAATAACAAAAGGTCTATTAACAATAACCAGCTATAGTAATATATAAACATATATTAAATAACAAAAGGTCTATTAACAATAACCAGCTATAATAATATATAAACAATATTAAATAACAAAAGGTCTATTAACAATAACCAGCTATAGTAATTTATAAAACAATACTTAAATAACAAAAGGTCTATTAACAATAACCAGCTATAGTAATATATAAACAATATTAAATAACAAAAGGTCTATTAACAATAACCAGCTATAGTAATTTATAAAAACAATATTAAATAACAAAGTTGGTCTATTAACAATAACCAGCTATAGCAACATATATAAAACAATATTAAATAACAAAAGGTATTCTATTAACAATAACCAGCTATAGTAATATATAAAAACAATATTAAATAACAAAAGGTCTATTAACAATAACCAGTCTATGGTAATATATATAACAATATTAAAATAACAAAAGGTCAATTAACAATAACCAGCTATTGTAATTTATAAACAATATTAAATAACAAAAGGTCTATTAACAATAACCAGCTATAGTAATATATAAACAATATTAAATAACAAAAGGTCTATTAACAATAACCAGCTATAGTAATTTATAAACAATATTAAATAACAAAAGGTCTATTAACAATAACCAGCTATAGTAATATATAAACAATATTAAATAATAACAAAAGGTCTATTAACAATAACCAGCTAATAGTAACATATAAACAATATTTAATAAAAAAAAAGGTCTTATTAACAATATTCAAAGCAATAGTAATATATAAACAATATTAAATAACAAAAGGTCTATTAACAATAACCAGCTATAGTAATATATAAACAATATTAAATAACAAAAGGTCTATTAACAATAACCAGCGCTATAGTAATTTAAAACAATATTAAATAAAAAAGGTCTATTAACAATAATCAGCTATAGTAATATATATAAACAATATTAAATAACAAAAGGTCTATTAACAATAACCAGCTATAGTAATTTATAAACAATATTAAATAACAAAAGGTCTATTAACAATAACCAGCTATAGTAATATATAAACAATATTAAATAACAAAAGGTGTATTAACAATAACCAGCTATAGTAATATATAAACAATATTAAATAACAAAAGGTCTATTAACAATAACCAGCTATAGTAATTATAAACAATATTAAATAACAAAAGGTCTATTAACATTCACCAGGTATAGTAATATATAAACATTATTAAATAACAAAAAAGGTCTATTAACAATAACCAGCTATAGTAATTTATAAACAATATTAATAAAAAAGGTCTATTAACAATAACCAGCTATAGTAATATATAAACAATATTAAATAACAAAAGGTCTATTAACAATAACCAGCTATAGTAATTATATAAACAATATTAAATAACAAAAGGTCTATTAACAATAACCAGCTATAGTAATTATATAAAACAATATTAAATAACAAAAGGTCTATTAACAATAACCAGCTATAGTAATATATAAACAATATTTAAATAACAAAGGTAGTTCACAATAACCAGCTAAAGCAAATATATAAACAATATTTAATAAAAAAAAGGTCCATTTAACAATAACTAAATAGTGCACAATATATAAACAATATTAAATAACAAAGGTCTATTAATAATAACCAGCTATAGTAATATTATATAACAATAATACCAACAAATAAAAGGTCTATTAACAATAACCAGCTATAAAAGCAAATATAAAACAATATTAAATACCAAAAGCTATTCATTAACAATAACCAGCTTTCATAGCAATAAAATTAACAATATTAAATAACAAAAGGTCTATTAACAATAACCAGCCATAGTAATATATATAAACAATATTAAATAACAAAGAGGTCAATTAACAATATTCAGCTATAATAATATACAATAAACAATATTAAATAACAAAAGGTCTATTAACAATAACCAGCTATAGTAATATATAAACAATATTAAATAACAAAAAGGTCTATTAACAATAACCAGCTATAGTAATTTATAAACAATATTAAATAACAAAAGGTCTATTAACAATAACCAGCTATAGTAATATATAAACAATATTAAATAACAAAAGGTCTATTAACAATAACCAGTTATAGTAATTTATAAACAATATTAAATAACAAAAGGTCTATTAACAATAACCAGCTATAGTAATTTATAAAACAATATTATATAATAAAAGGTCTATTAACAATATCCAGCTATTGTAATTTATAAACAATATTAAATAACAAAAGGTGTATTAATAATAACCAGTTATAGTAATATATAAAACAATATTAAATAAACAAAATATTCAATACTATTAATTAATCACTAGCTATAGTAATTTAGTAAACAAATTAATTCAATAACAAAAGTAATACAATACAATAACCAGTTGTATAGTAATATATAAAACAATATTAAATAACAAAAAAAAGGTCTATTAACAATAACCAGCTATAGTAATATATAAACAACAATACTAAATAACAAAAGAAGTCTATTAATAATAACTTTTACTATTCATGGAAGCAAATATAGATAATAATATGTAATATTTAATAAAAAAGGTCTATTAACAATAACCAGCTATAGTAATATATAAACAATATTAAATAACAAAAGGTCTATTAACAATAACCAGCTATAGTAATTTATAAACAATATTAAATAACAAAAGGTCTATTAACAATAACCAGCTATAGTAATTATAAAAACAATATTAAATAACAAAAGGTCTATTAACAATATTCAGCTATAGTAATATATAAACAATATTAAATAAAGGTCTATTAACAATAACCAGCTATAGTAATTTATAAACAATATTAAATAACAAAAGGTCTATTAACAATAACCAGCTAAAGCAACATATAAACAATATTTAATAACAAAAGGTCTATTAACAATAACCAGCTATAGTAATATATAAACAATATTAAATAACAAAAAGGTCAATTAACAATAATTCAGCTATAGTAATATATAAACAATATTAAATAACAAAAGGTCTATTAACAATAACCAGCTATAGTAATATATAAACAATATTAAATAACAAAGGTCTAACAATAACCAGCTATAGTAATTTATAAACAATATTAAATAACAAAAGGTCTATTAACAATAACCAGCTATAGCAAACATATAAAACAATATTTAATAAAAAAGGTCTATTAACAATAATAACTATTATAGTAATATATAAACAATACAAAATAACAAAAGGTCTATTAACAATAACCATATATAATATATAAACATTATTAAATAACAAAAGGTCAATTAACAATAACCAGCTATTGTAAGTTATAAACAATATTAAATAACAAAAGGTCTATTAACAATATTCCAGCTATAGTAATATATAAACAATATTAAATAACAAAAGGTGTATTAACAATAACCAGTTATAGTAATTTATAAACAATATTAAATAACAAAAAGGTCTATTAACAATAACCAGCTAAAGCAACATATAAACAATATTTAAAAAAAAAGGTCTATTAACAATAACCAGCTATAGTAATATATAAACAATATTAAATAACAAAAAGGTCTATTAACAATAACCAGCTATAGTAATTTATAAACAACATATTAAATAACAAAAGGTCTATTAATAATAACCAGTATAGTAGTATATATATTAAACAATAAAGGTCATTAACAATAACTAGCTATTGTAAGGTAAACAATATTAAATAACAAAGGTATTACTAGCAACCAGTTATAGTAATTTATAAACAATATTCAATCAACAAAAGGTCTATTAACAATAACCAGCTAGGTAAAGTAATATATACAAATATTAAATAAAAATAGTCATTAACAATAACCAGAAGTTATAGTAATTATTATAAACAATATTAAATGGTATTCAATATTGTTAGTTATTACCAAATAAAGGCCAAATGTATCCAGCCATTACTATATACAACAATGTAAATATTTAAATTACAATAACCAGCTATAGTAATATATAAACAATATTAAATAACAAAAGGTCTAATAATAAATAACCAGTTATGAAAAACTCTTACAAAACAATATTAAATAAACAAAAGGTCTATTAACAATAACCAGCCAATATAGTAATTTATATAAACAATATTAAATAAATAAAAGGTCTATTAACAATAACCAGCTATAGTAATATATAAACAATATTTAATAACAAAAGGTCTATTAACAATAACCAGCTATAGTAATATATAAACAATATTAAATAATAAAATATCTATTAACAACCACCAGCTAAGTAATTATAAACAATATTAAATAACAAAAGGTCACAACCAGCTATAGTAATAATATATAAACAATATTAAATAACAAAAGGTCTATTAACAACCAGCTAGTAATTTATAAACAATACTAAATAATAAAAAGGTCTATTAACAATAACCAGCTAGCAGTAATATATAAAATAATATTTAATAAAAGGTCTATATTAATAATAACTATATAGTATATATAAACAATATAACAAAAGGTCTATTAACAATAACCAGCTATAGTAATATATATAAACATTATTAAATAACAAAGGTCAATTATTCAATAACCAGCTATTGTAATTTATAAACAATATTAAATAACAAAAGGTCTATTAACAATAACCAGCTATAGTAATATATAAACAATATTAAATAACAAAAGGTCTATTAACAATAACCAGCTATAGTAATTTACAAACAATATTAAATAACAAAAGGTCTATTAACAATAACCAGCTAAAAGCAAAATATATAAACAATATTAAATAAAAAAAGGTCTATTAACAATAACTAGCTATAGTAATATATAAACAATATTAAATAACAAAAGGTCTCTATTAACAATAACCAGCTATAGTAATTTATAAAACAATATTAAATAAACAAAAGGTCTATTAACAATAACCAGCTATAGTAATAATATAAACAAATACATAAATAACAAAAAAGGTCTATTAACAATAACCAGCTATAGTAATTTGATAAACAATACTAAATAAATAAAAGGGTCTATTAACAATAACCAGCTATAGCAACATATATATAATACACATTAATAAAAAAAGGTCTATTAACAATAACCAGCTATAGTAATATATAAACAATATTAAATAACAAAAGGTCTATTAACAATAACCAGCTATAGTAATATATAAACAATATTAAATAACAAAAGGTCAATTAACAATAACCAGCTATAGTAATATAACAATATTAATAACAAAAGGTCTATTAACAATATTCAGCTATAGTAATAGGTAAACAATATTAAATAACAAAAGGTCTATTACAAAACCAGCTATAATAATTATAAACAATATTAAATAACAAAAGGTCTATTAACAATAACCAGCTATAGTAATATATAAACAATATTAAATAACAAAAGGTCTATTAACAATAACCAGCTATAGTAATATATAAACAATCATTTAATAAAAACAAAAGGTCTATTAACAAACCAGCTAGTAATTTATAAAACAATATTAAATAAAAAGGTCTATTAACAATAACCAGCTATAGTATTTATAAACATTAAACAATGAAACACTAATACACCAAGCTATTGTAATTTATAAACAATATTAAAAAGGTCTATTAACAATAACCAGTTATAGTAATTATATACATACATAGGCGTTCTATTAATAACAACTAGCGCTTTATGGTCTTATATAAACATTATTAAATAACAAGTCATATCAGTTAACAACAAAAAGGTGTATTAACAATAAACAGTTATAGTAACATATACAAATATTAAATAACAAATCCATTAACAATAAACTACCAGCAATATAGTAAATATATAAACAATATTAAATAACAAAAGGTCTATTAACAATAACCAGCTATAGTAATATATAAACAATATTAAATAACAAAAGTCTATTAACAATAACCAGCTATAGTAATATATATAAACATTATTAAATAACAAAAGGTCAATTAACAATAACCAGCTATAGTAATTATATAAACAATATTAAATAACAAAAAGTTAGTATTAATAATAATCCAGTTATAGTGACATATAAACAATATTAAATAAACAAAAGAATTCATTAACAATAACCAGCCATAGTAATATATAAAACAATATTAAATAACAAAGGTCAATTAACAACAACCAGCTACTAAAATTATAAACATATTAAATAAGGTCTATTAACAATATTCAGCTATAGTAATATATAAACAATATTAAATAACAAAAGGTCATTAACAATAACCAGCTATAGTAATTTAAACAATACTAAATAACAATAAAAAGGTTCTATTAACAATAACTAGCTAAAGTAACATATAAACAGAACAATAAAAGGTCTATTAATAATAACTAGCTATAGTATATAAAACAATATTAAATAAATGGTTAACGTTAACAATAATCCAGCTTATAAAAATTTATAAA